>NW_024067994.1:0-289657 GCF_009389715.1 Phoenix dactylifera
ATTTATGTGGGGATGCCAATCTATGATACTTCATGTACAATGCAAGATGAAAGGGGCAAATATGAAAAATTGTAGATGTGTTATAGTTTCTATCTACGTTACATGTTCTATCCCATATCCTCATATTTGTTTCACACTGCTAAGGTGCACAGCGCAAACATGCAAATTAATGACTACTTCAGGGCATCATAGCTTATGATAAATCCGCTTAAGATTTGACAATTTGAGCACCGAGAAGATAATATTGATCAAAGTGGTTCCTACTTTATTAAATTTTTCCAAATATTACTGAGCAGATCAAACGTTTATACTGAAAATTCTATGCAAGATGAAAACTTGATATTTGGGAATGCTGGATAAGGACGAAAAGTCTAAAATGTTTACCACGGATAATGAACTCGTGATCATATGACAGATAAAATCTAGAAATGAAAGAAGAAAAGTATGCAATTATTATATCTAATGGGCAATAGACACAAGCTGCAATGCATGGGAAAGTTAGAACAACAAAGATAAAGATTTTAGAAAATTAACTAATATATCTTCATTTTCACAATATTACAAGTTGCCTATGTTTAATCACATAAAGTAATTTTTATTGCAATATATTATCGGAACTATATATTTGGACCAACAGATAGACTTCCGAGTTTTGATTGTCTCATACCATTACTTAAGCACTTAAATATACCGTGTCTCCTATTACATTAATAATAAACAAGACCATTTCATCCTAGAATGGCTCTGAACGGCCTCCAAAACCACCCACCATTTAACAACCTCCGGCTAGCATGGTGAGACCTAAGAATTCCATGGGTTTCTGCTCCCCCTCCATCAGATTGAGGCCCTACAAGCCATGGTTTTCCCAAACTACGGAACTGAAAGTAACATACCGAAATGACCAATCCCATGGCATTCAACCCATCGCTCACACAGATCGAGACGAATCACAGTTTTTCATTCAAAAACCACAGTGGTGGGTCCTACCTAAGATGAAGCCACCGTGCGAGGGTGGGCGGATTCTTTTATCCGGCACCGCCACCAATGTCTCTTCGTGGCATCAGATTGTCGTATTCCGCGGCCTTATCCGAGGGCCAGGAGATCGGCTTTCAATCGTTTCCCGAGAAATGCCAACATCTCGCTTAGGTTTTCTTCTCTTCATATATTTTTGTTTTGTTCGGTTTTCAAGCTCGTTTCCCGCGCATCGAGCAAGCTGGTCCGACTCGTTGGCGAGAAAAATCGGGCATAGACGTTGCTGACACCGAGTAGCGGTGGATCCACTCACCTATAGGTGACTTTAGCTTGCGACGTTTATGCTATTTTATACTGTTGGATGGAAGTCAAGGAGGTCTAATCTACTAGCAGGTCAGGTCAAGCTCCCTCTCGATTAAAAGCCAGATGCATACTGTACACCACCATTGTCTCAAAATTTTGGTTCAGATCCATCGTAAAATTGTATTGATTTGAAGCTCAGCTAAACCTTATTTTCCACAAGTTAGTCAAGCTCAAATCAATACAAAATTGAAGCGATGTAAGATCATTTTAGCATGGAATTAGCTTGATCTATTAGTAAATTAGGTCTAGTTCAAGTTAGACACATTTATTTAGATAATACATGTTAGAGTTCAGATTCTCTTAATGCAAACTAAATTAAAGAAGTCCAGTCTAGCGGTTAATGCAATCCATATATTATTAGTCGAAATTACGTTAGTTCTAGGAATTCATATTATATATGTAGTTACACTACATTTAAAAATAGACCTAGGAATTCATGGTCATAGCATTATACATAATATTGATGATTGTAATGCTGGACTATCAAGATTAGTCTTTTTCTGGTGCTTAGTCCTAATTGGTCCTTAACTAAAGAGGATTTTGATTCAAAAAGTTATGTATTATATGCCACCACTGTATTAAAACTTTAGTCGTAATCCATAAATCTGATTTATACTTCTATACTCAACTAGGATGACCTATTGTGACGCTATGGGATTGGGCATGCCTAGGCCACTATGAAGTTGCGCATGTAGGAGGTAAGAACACTTCACGGTGAGGGGATTCTTGCCCCACTTTTAACTTCCCTCCCTCCGCCCATCCTCTAAGGAGGCACATAATAGGTAACACATTGGATACTCCTATTGTCCCGGGCTACTCTAGGGTTTTGAAAAGGGTTTTCAAGTTCTGGAGGGACTAACTTCAAAGGATCCCTTGTTGCAGACGCTGGTTTTTTATAGGGTTTGTGCTGGCTTTTTATCTCAACCTTTCGAGCTCTCAAATGTTCGCTGATTTTGGCTGTTTTTGGCAACCTTTACAGAGGTATATCCAAAGGTTGTTCACGGGTTCTGTCTTAAATTGTTAGGTTCCGAGGCTTAGTCATAGAATTCTTTAAGGATCCTGTTATTTGAGAGTTTTTGTCAATTCTTGTCCAGTGTTAGCGAAGGTTAGCTGCTTTTTTATTCACAATAGGGTTGCTTGTTGGGTTGGCCAGATTTGGTAGAGGTTTTCTCTAGCTAACCAACTAGCCCGTAAATAAGCAAAATTTCCCTCTCTTCTGCCTTCTTCTTTTGGTTTTAGTGGTTTTGCTTGGATTGTAGCATCGCTTATTAAGCTCTCAAGGTCTATCCATTTTAGAGAGCTCTTGACAACCTCATAGTGTATTTTTGAGGCTTAGCAGACTACATAGCTTGTGAGCCGAAATAATTTTGTTCCAAGAAAGCTTACTGGATTTTAGGGAAGTTGATTTCTTCTGCCACCATTGAAATGACTCCAAATGGTAGAGGAGGAAGAAGAAAGACCCACTGCAAGCATTTTCTTGTTCGGCAAAAGAAGACATCAAAGCCAGCCCAAGAGCTCCAGTCCGCAGCTGATGGCCCCTCCAAACCAGCAATGCTCGAAATGGGAGAGAAGTATGGCAATGATGTCTCCACTTCTTGCTCCACACCAAAAGCCCCGAGGTTCCGAATACCCGAGCACCTGCCGTGCCCTCCGGCGCCCAAGAAACGGCGGCTTACGACCCTCCACTGCTCCTCACAAAGCCCTTCCATCTCATTCTTCAATCCTCCTGATATAGAGCTCTTCTTCTTGTTTGCCCTCCATGACATCTCAGTCTAAATCATGTGTTTTATCTTTTTTATTTATTGTCCTTTTCGTTTTGGCTTTTAAGGTTGAGATTGTTGTGCTCGTAGAATATACTGAATCTCCCTTCTTTCCTTCTATTTTTCATGAGGGGATTAGGCTGTGGTGTGAGAATCTGAATTTCAAATGAAAAATGTTAGGAATGTAGCAGCTCTTTCTTTTTGTTCTTTTTTGTTCTTTTTCTTGTTTTAAGAGTTGGGATTTGGTTTTGGGCCCTCTTTGGCCTTAGTTGTGTATCTTTTTGCTTCCCTGATATATAATATGGAAGTTTGCAAGTGGTTTGCTATGTGAGACTATGAAGTTCTAATGTTGATGAGATAGCACTCAATATTAATGGCATTTTCCGAAGCCCTTTTGGCAGTAAAACCGGTAGAGCTTCCCCATATGCTTCTCCCTTTGTAATGTTTTAGTGCTCACTTTCTTCCCCTTTTGCTTTTAAAAGTAATGATGTGGGGTTGTGCATTCTAAAACTAAATAAACTTCCGTGATCTTTAAAGCATATGGATGTGGGTCATGTACACACTTATGGCTTGTGTAAGTTTCAATCATCATGGTCGGCTCTTCATTGGACAGCGATTGGAATGAGCCGCAGGTTAAAAGTCCTAACAAGCGTGAGAAAAGGTGGTCCTTTACTCCGATGTGGGATCATTGTGTTTGGGAGTTGAAGAGTTTTGACACCAGACCCACCACCACTTCCTGAGAAAACAAAACCTGGGCAAGTAGGTAATCCCAAAGCACTGTTCTTCCTGACGGGTGGAACATGGTGCTCGATAAGAGTCTGGCACTCTTTAGCAATCCAGTAATAGAAAGAGCTAGGTGTACTTCCATCAAGAAGAATATCTCTCTTGTTTTGATTTCAATGGCAACTTAGTTCATATTTAATAAAGCGTAGTTCTCTACATAAGTTTGTTGCTAATCCTTTGTTAGATTAGATGGAAATACTTCGATCAGAATGATGATAAATCATGCCACTAATCCCACATGGATGATTATTTAGAATAAAATTTTCACATTGCATTTTTAACATTTTTTTTTGCTAAGATCTTGTGATTAAATAAAAACAATTGAATAATGATGGCACAATGATACTCAGGCCCATGACCTAGATCCACCATAATCAAGCACTAGGCCTGTTCCATATGAGTAGGGCTAGAAATGGGCTTGAGCCAGCCCGATGCCCATCGGGCTGAGCTTTGGTCTAGGCCCAAAAGAGTTCAAATTGAGGTTGGGCTTAAATATAAAGCCCATTTATATTTCTGGCCAGATTTGGATATATCACTGGACTAGCTCGGCCCCGACCCGAGCCCGAGCCAAAACAAAGTCCGAATTTAGGCTTGAATCAATTTATTTTTGTATTTTGTTACTTAGAGAGAATAATGAGAAAGTAAAGAACAAATTAAATGGATTTAGCTGAGAATAATGTATCATTTATCATTTATTTGTATTGTAGAAGAGAGCCTAATTTTTAATTAGCTTATTTTCTTTTGAAGCAATATTATAGAATATTAAATTATGATCGGGTTTCGGCAGAACCTATTTTTGGCCCAAATGGGTAACTCAGGCCGGTCCAATCGGGCTTGGGCCTGGATTATCCAAAAAAAATTCGGCCAAAGCCCAGCCTAAAGAGCGAAAAAATACTTAGATTGGGTTTGGATAGGGGTATATCCCGACTCGGCCCACTTCGAGCCCTACATATGATGGAACCATCTTAGGTGATCCCATAGATAAGCGCAAAGGGAGAAGGGGTGCTCTCTTTTAAAATAGATATTGTCTCTTGCTCTTTCTCACTCTCTCCCTCTCTTCCTTGCTTATTCTTCCTCTTCTTCATCTTTTCTCTCTCCCCCCTTTCTCCCGATCTCTCTCCTATCTCTGTCTCCTATTGTATGTGTACATGAGTAGTAGAAGGGAAAGGGCTATCATGCCCTCTTCTATCCCTCTCACTCATCCTCTCCTTTAACCTTTCTCACCTCTGAACTAAGCCCTAGAAGGGTTTCATTGTGTTGCCCTCTCTCTTTTATCCTGCTAAGGAAACAAGGCAAGGTGAGTGCCCATTTGCCTATTGTAACCTTAGTAGATTACAAATTCAAAATTTAGAAATTTTGGAGATTTTTAGAAATTATTTTAAAATATTGATATATACTTGAATTGATAGATTTGTGATTTAGGGATGTTAGGTCCCAAAGGAACTTTGGGAACGATTGGATTACCCAATTGTCAACATCTATATAGTAAGTAACATTTACAATTTGTAGTTTGTTAAAATCAATTGTGCAAATTGTTATCATGATTCCAAAATAAATTGCATATAAAATTCTCTAATAATATTAAATTTTATTTATTATTGTAGTTTTGATGATTAACTATATGATTGAATCATCACCATGGGATCAAGCATGTAAAATTATATTTGTGGCATTTTCGGTTGCAAGGTTTGAAGAGATCCTATAAAAGGTGTTGCCCAAGGTAACAACCCAAAAGGGGAGGTTAATTGGGTTATCTAAATTTGAGAATTTTAAATTTTATTTATAAATGAACAATTTGGGTTGAGTGAAGCGTATAAGTGTGTTGCCCAGAGGTGCAGCCCAAGAGGGCAGGTGAATTGGGTCTTTTAAAATTAATAGTGTGAAGAATGTGAGTTACTGTTATTTTTCAATAACTTGTAGATTTAGCAGCGGAATTAAAGTTGCACAAATAAAGTAATGGACGAAGAGAAACAAACCATACACACAAACACCAGAATTTATAGTGGTTCAGTGCACTCCCAGCACCTACATCTACTTCCCAAGTCTAGCTTGAGATTTCACTATAACCCAGTAGATTACAGCCTGATTGTTTTTCGGGTTCACAATCAAAAATTCAGTTAGTTTTGCCAGGCAACCAACCGAAAATCTATCACCGTTTGTTTTCCGGGCTCACAAACAACCCAGTTGGTTTTCAGACAAACCAACCCAAAATTTTACACCGTTTGTTTTTTTTAGGCTCACAAACAACCCAGTTGGTTTTTAGACAAACCAACCAAAATTTTTTTCTCTTGCTGATTACTCCCGATTCAGCAACTTCCAATCGAGGCTTGGATGAGCCTTTACAAGTTTCAAATGAATGAAACTATTACAGCAACAGTTAATCCAAAAAAATGAATATTGTAACCAGAAAACTTAAAGCTTCAGAGTATATAGAATGAATCAATAAAAATAAAAGCTGAAGCCGATGAAGAAGTTGGTTGTGGAAGAATGTCCCAATGCTTGAGCAGCGGCTCTTCTCGATTCAATGAGAAGCTTCGACTGATTTTCTCACAGAAGTAAGTTTCAGAAGAATGCCGGTGAGGATGATGAACTGTTTAGCTTTTTCTTTTCTTTTTCTTAGTGGAAACTTTTCTTTCTTAATAGAATTTTTTTCACTTTCCTTATTATTTTTCTTCTAAGGTTCCTTTGAATTTATAGACGAGTTCTTCAGAGGGATTTGAATTCCTTTCTTTCTGTTTTAATGGAAATCTTTTCTACTACAGAAAAAGATAAAAGTTGTTGCAAGCTTCCCGTTGTGGTCCCCAGCAGTACAGGGGTCAACTTATGTAACTCAGGGGTCGACTCATGTTTATCCTGGATCAGTACTTCAAGATATTGAGACGACTCTTACTGTGATAATTTCAAAGGGTTGACTCTTTAACCTTAAGGGTTGACTCATCTTCTTCAGGAATCACCTCTTTAAACACAAGGGTCGACTCATCTTCTCCAGGAGTCGTCTCTTTAAACATAAGAATCGACTCATGTAGTAATTTTTTTGACTGACGCTGAGACTAAACTGGGGTCGACTCTTCAAACGCAAGGGTCGACTCTTCAATTTCAGGGGTCGACTCATTTGAAATATGGGTTGACTCTCCAAATTTTGTCTCAGGCTGTAAAAGATCTTTGTTTAATTTGAACTATACACAGGTCGACTCATGTTTTGCGGGGGTCGACTCATTGACTATGCCACTTGAAGAAAACAAGCCAGAGTCAACTCAAACTTGTCCTTTTTGCTTAGGGTCAACTCAAATTTTTCAGAAAGAAAACTTTAGACTTCATCTTTGATCTCCATGGATTAGATTAGAATCATTTTCCTTTTAGAACTTATCCAATAAAGTATTTGCGAAGAACTTATGATATTGCAGTGCTTCATTTTTTCTAATTTTTCTTGACTTATAAAACTTCACAATTAAGCCAACATCATTAGTACACAACATAATCTCAAGTATTTTGTAATTATCAAAATTCATCCTTTAGGGTTGACAATCTTCCTCTTTTTGATGATGACAAAACCATTGAGTTTAAAAAATTTTGCAATAAATTTCACAGCAATTATAAGAATTTTGTAATGAAGTTTAGAGCAAATATAACATTCAGAGATATATGCATAATTTCAACAAGTTAAGAAAAAAAAAAATTTCCTATCAGTTACAAACATTTAAATTATGCAGAGTTCTTTTTCTTCTTCTTTTCTTAAGTTTTTTTAATAGTGCAGTACTACAGTACCATTACCATTCCATATCTGTATATTATAATTTAAATTTTCTCCTATATATTATCTTTAGTGTAGAGATTGGAATTCTGAATACTTTTCACATTTCTTATTTTTCATTTCTCAGATGAATTCTTTTCACATTTTTCCCCTTTTTGTCATCAACAAAAGGAAGAAAAAAAAAATTTCAATTTTCCTTTTTTTGTGAGCTTAAACATTAAGGATTAGTTAACAGTTATGTTAAGGAGAAAGAATATCAGATTCAATATATGTATCAGAGCAACATATAGTCCAAGAAAACATAATTTTCAAGATGGGTAAGTATTCATTGCAATTGATAAATGAAGTATACTTGATAAATCAAAAAAATACAAATGGAATCAATTGGTATTAGTTAGTATACAAGTGTGCCAAATAGACATGAAACAAAGTTGTGTTTTGAAAATATGGGGTTCATTATAAGTTCAGTCTAGGTTCAAGGTTTTGAGGATGAAGGTCCAGACTGATCTTCCTTTTGTTCTTCCATCAGCTTCTCAATCTTGCTATTTAGTGCAGAGATAGAGTCAGTGAGCTGAGTGTGTTCTTCCTTCAGTTTTTGGATAGAGCCTTGAACAGAATTTTTCTGAGACTTCAATTGCTCTTCAATTGCAGCAATTCTTCTTTGCTGATTAGCTGCTAGTTGCCTCAATTCTTCGTGTTCAGCTTTTACTTCTTGGGTCAAGTCACTACTAGAAAACAAGCGTATAGTGACGGAAAATTAGTGACGGCCCATTATCAGTCACCATTTATGACGGATTAGTGACAGATAGAAATTTGGTCACCGTGGCGTGAACTTAGTGACAGGTTTGTGACCGACCGGTCATAAAATACGCGGGTAGGGTGGGCGCCAAACTTAGTGACCATCGTAGTGACGGAATATCTGTCACAAAATTGGTAACCGAAATTGCAACGAGACAGCGACAAATTCACCCGTCACAAAAATCGTAACCCAAATGTTTATAAATTTTTAAAAGATTATTTTTGATAGTGACGGATTATTGACAGAAATTTCCGTCACCAAATTTAATTTCTAATTCCAAAAATATTAAAAATAATATTTTGAGTAATTATAAATAAAAAAAGAAAAAAAGATAAAAGGAGGAAATCTAAAATGAACTAAGTGTGCCGCACTTAATTTCTAATCCCCCCCCCGACCCGCCCGGCCGCCCGGCGCCAACACCAAAATTCTAATCCCCCTAAATCCTAGCCCTTGCAGCCGCCCCTCAACCCCCCACACCACACCCACACCCCCCCCCCGGGCGATCCCTAACCCCTCCTCCTCCCTCCCAACCCAAGTCCAACAAATCCCTAACCGAAAGGCCGTCTACGGCAGGGATGACCGTCCTGATTTTCTAACCCCTTCTCCTCCTCCCTACGCCGACGAGAGCTACCTGATCTCCTTCGAGTCTCCTCAAATACGGATTTCCGCTTCGAGAGCTCACGTCCGAGGCCAGCATCGCGGGATTTCATTCTGTATCTCTCGTGAAATGCTCGAGATCGGGGCGGTCTTTCTAATAAGATCTCTACGCCTCGGATTTTTGATGAAATGCTTGTAATATTGCTTGAGGTACCCGTGCTTGTCCCTTTGTTACTATTTTGATTTTTTTTTCTGGGTGATTTCGGTGTCTGGTTCATATAAAATGGTGGAACGTAAGCTTAATTTATTGGGTTTTTTTTTCTTGTGATGCAATTTGTGGATATACAGTAGAGATTTGGATGATTCTGTGGTTTTTGATTGAGGATGATAGTGTTATTTTGATGATTAACAAGCAATTATCTAGAGCATGCTATAAGTTAAATTGATACTTCATTTATAAGTTCATTACTCTCAGTATATTTGTTTAATTGATATAGATACATGTCTTTGTTCATTTGAATGAATCTAACCTTGAGAATGCAGCAAAGTGTGGATTGAGTCGACCCAAAGATTGTTTGAGTCGACCCCGGCACATCAAGAAAGCATTTGGCACACTTCTGCAAAAATGACACAGATGAACAGTGAGTTGGGTCGACCCAAGGAAAGCATGAGTCGACCCAAACATCAAGATCCTCAAACAACTCAGAAAATGGTTCTCTGGATTTACTGAGAGGGTCGACCCAAGATGAAGTTGAGTCGACCCAAGCTTGAGTCGACCCAAAGAAAGGTTGAGTCGACCCAAGTGAAGAAAGGCTGAAATTCAAGGTTCTGATTTTCCTGAGTTTGGGTCGACCCAAGAAAAATGTTGAGCTGACCCAAGGTTTGAGTCGACCCAAAGAAATGTTGGGTCGACCCAAGGCAACAGAAGGCTGAATTTCAAGTTTCTGTATTTTCTGAGAGGGTCGACCCAAGGAATGTTTGAGTCGACCCAAGTGAAGGTTGGGTCGACCCAAGGACAGGTTGAGCCGACCCAAACACGGGCTGAACATAACGGCTAGTTGTGCAGAAATGCTTTTTGGACTCCCAACGGCTATAAACGGCTAGTTTCTTCCAATCCAACGGTCAGAAAGGACTATTTGGAGGTTGGAGAAGTATTTAAGAGTGAGTATTCATCAGAGGAAGCAAGCTTTTGGGGAAAATACATCAAGTGCATTCAAGAGAGAACCCTAGCAAGACAAGCTTCATCAAGAGCTTCATTCAAGAATCAAAAAAAGGGATTGAGCAGATTCAAAGAGGCATTAAGAGCTCCTTCCCCCATTGAAGAGTGAAGCTTCCTTGACCAAGAAGAGCAAAGCGACTTCAAAGCGATAATTTCTTTCTAACTCTTCTTGTTGTTCATATTGCTTTATATGCTCATCTAGGAGTTTAAATCTTTTCTTTTCATTTGTATAAACACTTTGTAAAGGTTCGTTGGCAAGCCCGCAAAACCAACAAAGGTTCGTTGGTAAGCCCGCAAAACCAACAAAGGTTTTTGGTGAACCCGGAAAACCAAAGTTGTATAGGTTCGTTGGTGAGCCCGCAAAACCAACAAGGTTCTTGGTGAGCCCGGAAAACCAAGTGTATAGGTTCGTTGGTGAGCCCGTAAAACCAACAAGGTTTTTGGATTGTGAGCCCGGAAAACAATCCAACTGTAATCCGCGAGATTATAGTGAATTCCCAAGGGGACGCTTGGGGAGTGGACGTAGGTGCTAAGGAGAGCACCGAACCACTATATATTGTTGTGTTTGTGTTGTGCTTGTGTTTCCGTTTATTCTTGCATCATCTTCTATCTTTGCACTAGTTTAAATCATTCTAATAGCTTAAGAAAGCATCCACCGCACTTATTTGAGAAAACGTTTAAAGCACCGAAAATTAGAAGAAACCAATTCACCCCCCCCTCTTGGCTTGTCACCTTGGGCAACAAGTGGTATCAGAGCGAGGTGCTCTAATAGTACTCATTGATCTCACAATCAAGAGTTAAAGATCATGACAACCCAAGTGGGATGTTCTATGAGTGAGGGACAATTAATTGATAGACCTCCACTATTTGATGGTATAAACTACACATATTGGAAAGCACGCATGCGCATTTTCATTCAAGCACATGACTACGATTTATGGAGTATCATAGTCAATGGGCTACACACAAACACTAATCATGATAAAGAAAGGTTTCAGCAAAATGCAAAAGCCATGAATATTCTATATTGTGCATTGGATGATAGTGAACTTAATAGCATATCTTTTTGCATAACTGCTAAGGAAATATGGAATATGCTTGAAGTTAAATATGAATGCACTAACGTTTCTAGTGAATTTGAAACTAGTTCCGAAGAAGAAGAGCATCAAACTGAAACTGAAAATCTATACTTTGGAGCACATGAAGATGAGGTATGTACTCGAACACAAAGTGATTTCTCATTCAAAAATCAAGTACATACTGAAGCTCAATCTGATTTTACATTCGATGAACTTCATGATGCTTTTTCTGATTTGTATTAGAACATAAGAAACTTATTTGTAGGAACAAGAACTTGAAGAATGAAAATCAAATTCTAATAGATGAAAAACTAAAACTAAATAATAAAATTAAAATCTTAATTAAAGAAAATAAAGAACTAAATCAGAGAAATCAACTTCTCACTGAAAGCCATGATAAACTTAAGAAAAACAATGAATTGCTTTCAGAAGATAATGAAAAATTAACTAAAGAAGTTGATAATTTGAAACCTACTGTTGAAAGATTCACTCCCAGCTCTGAAAAACTGAATTTAATGATAGAAAACTCAAGAGCTGTATATGACAAAGCTAGATTGGGATATCAACCTTGGTACACTCAAAAATCTTTCGAGAATATATTTCTGAAATCCTCCACTATTCATCCTAAAACGATTTTTCACAAATCTGGTGAAACTAATAAACAAAAACAGAAAACTGAAAATTCATTATCTATTTTTGCTAAATCTATGTTGTTTAAATTTAGCAAGAGTATGCAGAAGTATATTACTTGTACTCCTAAAACCTGCAAACTAATAGACAAAATGGTAATTAAGAGAATATGGGTTCCAAAAGGAACAATTATAGCTAACCTGCAAGGACCCAAAAGAGCTTGAGTTTCTAAGTTGAAAACATGATCATTGTTAGCAAATGTGTCTAGCTACCCAAGATTCCAATGAAAGATGTTATCTGGACAATGGGTTCTCTAGACACGTGTTAAAGAATAGAACTTAAAATATAATTAAGAAGAGTGACCAAAATGAAAGAAATAATGAAATTAGTAATCCTTGCATCCTCTCATATTGAAATTGTAGCTAGTATTAATCATTTCTGTGATATAGGTGATACTTTTGGTATGAAATGAAAATATATCCAAATCACTCCATCTTTCTATATTATGCTTCAGTTATTGATGGATAATTTGCTTAATCAATACTCTTAGAATAACTCTTTGAATTATCTATATGCTTGATTGAGAGTTCTTATCCATGGCATTATCCTTTATTGATCATAAACATAAGAATGTCTACTTGGTATATTTTTTTTTAATATATGTATTAAGAATACCAAGATTAAAGAGTCTAGTTTTGGCATATAAAATCAACTCATACTAGTATGGACTTAATCTCAAAAGACCTTGTCATTGGTTCACTTAGATTAATTTTTGCAAGGTCAAAGTTTGCTATGTATGTCATCTAGAAAAATAAACTAGAATCATTTCTAAATTTGAAAACATTGTTTCCACCTTTTAGCCGTTGGAAATTCTCCATAAGAACTTATTTGGATCTCTAGGATTGTGAACCTAGGAGATAAGCTCTCTAATTTTGTAATTATGGATGATTTCTCAAAGCTAATGTTGGTTTTATTCTTGGTACTTAAATTGAAATATTTTCTGCTTTGGCACAAACTTACAAAAGGTTTCAAATGAAAAAGGTTTGCAAACTATGAAAATTCATGGCACAGCTTTGAAAACCAATTTGTTGATAAGTTTTGTACAGAAAATGGTATTGAATACAATTGTGCTTGCACCAAGAACACTATTGCATATAGGGGTTATAAAAATATAAAAATAGAACCTTTGTTGTGTAAGGACAATGCTTTGTGATTGCAGTTGATTAATACTATCATCACAGCTTGTCATATTATAAGGTTTCTATTAAATCTATTTTTAAAGAAAACCCCATGTGAACTCATGAAAAACAGAAAATCAAATGTTGCATACCTTCATGTTTTTCAGTTATACATATTATGTTCTCAAGAATGAAATATATGCCAAATCTGATAAAACAAGTATTTCTTTGGATATTACTCTTTGAACAATGCATATAGAATATTCAATGAAAAGATACTAGTTGTAGAAAGATCAATTTATATTATTCTTATTAAAATTAGATCTTTTATTGAGAATATAGTTTATCACTTTGATTCTATGTAACAATCTGAATTTTGATAGAAACAATTGTTTAAGATAATTTGATTAAAACTCAACTTGTATATCTTATTGATAATTATCTTAAGCAAATAGAATCTAAGCTAAATTAATTCTGAAAATAAAAAAAAAAATTGATTTGACCTTGATAAATCCTTCTATTACCTCACATGCTTGTCCTTGAACCATTTTACTTAATGAAGTTATCTCTTTAGTTCAAGTGACTTGTGCTTGCTTATATTTAGACAATCTCTTGAGTGAAGTGACTTAATATTCAATTATTGTCATATCTTATGTTGAGTCATCTAGCTAAGGAATATATTGTATGAATATTTTGTATCTTGAAGAAACTAATGACTTTCCTTCAAGAAAGAAAAAGATTTTATTAATGATACAGAATTTATGAGCAAGAAATTTCAACTTGAAGAACACCTCGATGAAAGATACAATAAACATTCCCTTGCAATAAAAAAAAAAGGGAGAGATTTTCTTCAGCCAAGGGTGTAAAGAATCTAAAAGGTATTTGGCTTGAAGAATGCTAAATGCACTGGTAATCTAAACTCTTCTCTTGTAAGTTAGTTGAGCAAAATCAATAGTTTGAAATTATATGGTAGCATGATTAAACCTTTAATTGCTGATCATCTTGATATCATGCTTCATTCTCATGCTAGTGATGATTGTTTCATGGTGTGATTAAATTGAAGTTTACCTTTTCTATATAATGCATAACCATGAAATACACAAGTTTATGCCTCAAATCTCTAATTCAAAATAACTTGTGATAAGCTATGAATCATTGGGTATAATGAAAATGCTGTTTGCATGATATTCATTTATATGCAGCATATAAGATTATTTCTTTATTCTGCTCTTTCATGTAAATTACTTGAGAATAACAAAAAGAGAGAGAGAGATAAAGAAAGAAAATGGATATTATTCAAGAGAAGTAAAATCTAAGTAAAGGCAAATACTTCAATCTTAAGGAAAAGCAGCGCAAGCATAATATATTCAGCATATTTGTGAGACTTGTGTGAACATTCTTTTGGAAGGGATAAAATCCGTAATTAATTATATTTAAATAGGGAGAGTTTGGAGTGAATATCTTGTTGCTAAATAGAACAGTTTAACATTTCTACATTGCTCATTATAGGGATGGTGCCAATGGGGAGGCTAGTGGTAGTACCCGGTACTATTTGACCCAACTATTCGGTGTAGGGCATATTAGGGACGGCACAAGAGGGAGGCTAGTGGTAGTACCTCGTGCCCCTTCCAACTCCACCGGATAGGGAGCAAATAGAATATAGAGCATAGAAAAGTAAAATCAAAAGAAATGAAGATTACAATGTTCACTAAGTGGTTAAAGGAAGCAATTCAAAAATGAGGAAATGAATGACAAGATACATGAAAGTATATAAAAAGCTTGTGAAAAGCCAAATGAAGTTTCGATCACTTGAAAACACACCTTAAGGATAAAATCAGTGTAGAACTATAGGGAGAGTTTTATTTGAAAAGAATTAATTTTGATCCTTGATATGCTTGCTCTTAATGTTTTAATACATGATGTTTTGAATTATGTATTTTCAATATTCAAATAGCAAAGATCTTTCCTGAATATAACTTGTAATGCTTCATGCCTATAAAATTTGATTGAAACATATTACTACCAACAACAACATCATTTTGTTTTAATGAATATATTTTGAAAAATAAAAGAAAAGAATAATTTGAATTTGCAAATTAGGCAAAATGGATTGATTCTGATTTATCTTTTATCTTGCCTAACATTAGTACATAATATCCTCCATTTGTACCAAAATTCAATATGAATTACAAAGATTCTGGATGTGCTCTAATGTTCTTGAAATATGTATTTTCAATCTTAATAATTTAAGATGAGCTACAATGTAGAAGATGCATATCTCAAATTATAATCCTGAAAGCCTCCTTGAGAATCTTTATGAAATTCAAGAATCTGATTTTATATAAAAGCTTAAACTCAATATGAATTTCTAGATAAAATTACAGCTTAAGAAAAATAGAATAATTCTGATGCCTTGATTGCTTGCCCCGATACGCATCTGAAACATATCATTTCTTATCTTCAAAGTGTACTAATATTGGTCTGAATGATGTGTCTTTTGATGATCTTGATTGCAAACAAATATTTTTAATATATGATTTTATTTTGATATTGAAAAGATTTATTGTGCTTCATATATACATTGCTGAAAAACCTTGATTAAGAAATTGAGTTCTATAAATACATATACTTCAATGATCATCTATATATTTTTCCTCTCCTACATTGTTAAAGACTTCATCAAAATATATATGTATATATATTATTAAAAGAGTGAATGATCTCAAGTCTAGAAATATTTCAGCTCACTCAAATGATTCTTAAAAGAAAGAAAATGTAAATGCTTTTGAAAGAATTTGAGCTTCAAATGAATCATTTTCTGATTAATATTTCAGTACATTTTCTCAAAGATTAAGAGGAAGCATAACTTGTTCTTAAAAGATTAAAAAGAGTGATTGCTATAAATTTTGAATAATTCTAGATCACTCTACATTCTTGATATCATAAAGGTTCAGTTTTATTCACGTTTATCATTAAAATCTGAAATTCAACTAAAGATAAGAGAAAAGAATACTAAATGTAAAGTGGTATTAAACTTTGTGCTTCATTGAATATCTTTTGAAAGTTGGATTTTTATCGTACTTAATTGGTAAATCACTTGTTTTGAAAAACTAAGTGAAAAGGATTCCATTTGTCTTAGTATTGGAAATTACCTTGGAATCTACTAATGAGCTCTTAATTGGCTTGGCACTTTAGTGTTTCAATCATGAGCCAATTCATTTTAATTGATTTTGATGCTATGATCTTTAAAGGAGTAAAAGAAAGTTTTTAAGAGAGCTCTAAAAGAACTTTCAAAGCCTTGAATTTTATATCCTACACTGCATAAATTCATGTTTTGGTATATATGCCCCAATACTTTTTATTCATGAAAGAGTTTTGAAGTCATAAAGAATTAAGGATTCAACATAATCTTATGCTTTTCGAGTAATAAGTTTTGATCTTTAATCTGCCTCTTATACTATAACTTCTGAAAATTAATTAGATTGCTCTCATCTTGTTATAACTTAATATATATATATATATATATATAAAGATGTTGAGTTTCATTCGTGCCTTATTTGAATATTATTCTTGATACTCCTTGAATAACTTGAAAAGATTCCATCTACACTTGATTTGAAAAATATCTTTGGAATCTACATTTAGAGATCACTTCTGGCTTACATCCTTAATATCTCATTCCTAAAGCCAAACACATAGAAATAAGATATCATTTTATTAGGGATCGTGTGCAAAATGGAAACATATGTATTGAGCATATATGTACTGAAAAAAAACTATTAGCCGACATATTTACAAAACCCTTGAGTGAAGTTAGATTCTGCACCGCTAAGGAGGGAATTAGGCATATGTGATCCTTTTTATTGAAGAAATATAAAAGGGAGCAAGTAGCCTCATGATACATTCCTCCAATTTCTAAAAACCCATGAAACATGAGTCAATTGTTATCTATAGATTTCTTACTCATGTATCATTGTCCCAGAAAGAATTTATAAGGATTGGAAGCAAGGAAAATTTTTAGAAGCAAAAAAAAGGAAGAGAAAAGAAAAATTCTGCACTTGGGCCGACCCCAACCAGAACAGGGTCGACCCAACGTTGAGTCGACCCAAGAAATTTCTTGAGTCGACCCAACGTCGGGACCCCACTGTTAAAAGGGGGACCCGAGAGCTTCTATTAGGGCACTGTTTGCCCTTGTCCTCTTTCTGAAAACCCTATTCCCCACTCTCAAATCTTCTCCAATCATCTCCAAACAGTAGATTACTTCAAAATCTTGGAGAAATAGGACCCAAGAGAGCCGTAGCCAAGCGATCCGGAAGAGTCTCACGATCTTGTTTAGAGCCTAGGATATGTATCTTGCTTTTTCTCATATGTATCTTGCTTTCCCTTATATCTTTAAATCTTGATTGAGGAACATTGTACCTATCTTTATTTTGGGCATTAATGTATGAAAATGTTCCTATTGTGATCAATGAAGTCTGAAGTTTGTTCTTAATTGCATCTTTTCCCATATATATGTTTTTGATGATAACAAAAAGGGGGAAAGAGAAGGAAAGAGTATATAAAGAGAAGAGAAGAAAAGAGTATATAAAGGGGGAGAAGAAAGAAAGAGAAGAAAAGAGTATATAAAGGGGGAGAAGAAAAGAAGAGTATTTCATTTGAGAAGTTAAGAAAGAGTATTAATTTTGGGAGAAGTAAGATAGTGTTTAAAGAAAGAGTATTTTATTGAGAAGTAAAGATAGTGTTTTAGAGCATGTAAAGAAAAGAGAAATAAATGGGGCAAACAAATTGAAAATCATATAAGAAAGCTTATACATCTAAGGAGGAGCCATTTTGTAACAATGAAAATGATCAACTCAAAAATTTATATCAAATTTCAGAATTGGCACACATAATTTCAGAATTTGGCACGCACCTTTCACACCTCGATACATAATCTGAAACTCATGTTTTATCTCAAATTTTTTGGAGTTTCATCTTTAATGAATTATAAATGAAAGGGGGAGCAATTCAAAAAGTCAAATTGGAACTTTGAATGATATAGGGAGATTCACAAGTAAATATGAAAAGCTGAATTCAGCAACTTAATCCCTTTTATAAACTGATTTTAAAGACAAGTATCAATAGGCTTATACTCTTTTTTTTGTAATCATCAAAAAGGGGGAGATTGAGGATGATGTGTTATTTTGATGATTAACAACAATTATCTAGAGCATGCTATAAGTTAAATTGATACTTCATTTATAAGTTCATTACTCTCAGTATTTTGTTAATTGATATAGATACATGTCTTTGTTCATTTGAATGAATCTAACCTTGAGAATGCAGCAAAGTGTGGATTGAGTCGACCCCAAAGATTGTTTGAGTCGCACCCGGCCATCAAGAAAGCATTTGGCACACTTCTGCAAAATGACACAGATGAACAGTGAGTTGGGTCGACCCAAGGAAAGCATGAGTCGACCCAAACATCAGTCCTAAACTCAGAAATGGTTCTCTGGATTTACTGAGAGGGTCGACCCAAGATGAAGTTGAGTCGACCAGCTTGAGTCGACCCAAAGAAAGGTGAGTCGACCAAGATGAGAAGGCTGAAATTCAAGGTTCTGATTTTCCTGAGTTTGGTCGACCCAAGAAAATGTTGAGCTGACCAAGGTTTGAGTCGACCCAAAAAATGTTGGGTCGACCCAAGGCACAGAAGGCTGAATTTCAAGTTTCTGTATTTTCTGAGAGGGTCGACCCAAGAATGTTTGAGTCGACCCAAGTGAAGGTTGGTCGACCCAAGGACAGGTTGAGCGACCCACACGGGCTGAACATAACGGCTAGTTGTGCAGAAATGCTTTTTGGACTCCCACGGCTATAACGGCTGTTTCTTCAATCCAACGGTCAGAAAGGACTATTTGGAGGTTGGAGAAGTATTTAAGAGGGAGTATTCTCAGAGGAAGCAAGCTTTTGGGGAAAATACATCAAGTGCATTCAAGAGAGAACCCTAGCAAGACGTTATCAAGAGCTTCATTCAGCTCAGAAAGGGATTGAGCAGATTCAAGGCATTAAGAGCTCTTCCCCATTGAAGAGTGAAGCTTCCTTGACCAAGAAGAGCAAAGCGACTTCAAAGCGATAATTTCTTTCTAACTCTTCTTGTTGTTCATATTGCTTTATATGCTCATCTAGGAGTTTAAATCTTTTCTTTTCATTTGTATAACACTTTGTAAAGGTTCGTTGGCAAGCCCGCAAACAACACAGGTTCGTTGGTAAGCCCGCAAAACCAACAAAGGTTTTTGGTGAACCGGAAAACCAAGTTGCTTAATAGGTATCGTTGGTGAGCCCCGCAAACCAACAAGGTTTTGGTGAGCCCGGAAACCAAGTGTATAGGTTCGTTGGTGAGCCCGTAAAACCAACAAGGTTTTTGGATTGTGAGCCCGGAAAACAATCCAACTGTAATCCGCGAGATTATAGTGAATTCCCAAGGGGACGCTTGGGAAGTGGACGTAGGTGCTAAGGAGAGCACCGAACCACTATATATTGTTGTGTTTGTGTTGTGCTTGTGTTTCTGTTTATTCTTGCATCATCTTCTATCTTTGCACTAGTTTAAATCATTCTAATAGCTTAAGAAAGCATCCACCGCACTTATTTGAGAAAACGTTTAAAGCACCGAAAATTAGAAGAAACCAATTCACCCCCCTCTTGGCTTGTCACCTTGGGCAACATTGATGTAATGGGGTAATTTTTTGGTTGAAGAAAAAGGTCTCCGCCGCTTTCAGGAGGCTGCAATTTGAGAATATACAGCAGAGATTTTTGTTTAGCGCTATATTTCATACTTTTTTTTGGTTGGGACGGCCTCCGCCACTCCCAGGAGGCTGAGGGATCGAGCTCCGGCTTGTCTTCATTTTCGTCTGCGAAACGTTTCTCTAAGAAAATTTCATAGTGCATTTCCCTATCTGACTATTTATCCAATAGAGGAAGTGCTTGTAATCATATTGAACCTTTACATATTTAGTATCCTTTCTACTACAAAATTTCATTTCTCTATCGTAAATGAGCTTGAAAATTTGCATGGATGATCAGCTCAATTAGTCATCTAGATCAGGTAGAGCTGGAACATGCCTTGAAAATTTCCCCCCTTCTTTCCATGAGAAGCACCTAATGGAGCATATTATTGCAGGTCCCTTTGGACCAGGGCTATTTGAGGATGAGAGTGGATCCTCAGTTGACTGTTACATCAAATTGGACTATTGATGTTTCAGATGTGAGAGATTTTTTTTTTAACAATTTAATTTACTGATGTTAGTGAAAATAGTGCATAATGTCTCAGCTAACTGCTGCTAGATAGTCCATCTAGATCCATCTCTTGTTCCTCAACAAAGCATGGTTATTCAAATTGGCGCCAACGAGTAGGATCTTTTAGTAAGAAGGATATTGTGTCCTTTTTTACTGAAATTTGTATTTGATCTAACATTTATCTATCAGTTCCTATGACTTCCCATCACTGTTTTATAATTTTCCCCAAGAAAGCTCATTTTCAATAGTTTTTAAATTTACCTTTTTGTGTCACTGACACATATAATTTGCCTTGATAGGATTCCTATGGCACAACCATTCATGGCATGTGCACTTCAATGTGTGCTAAGTTAATTGGTTGTGAGATAAATCTAATTGGTTGTGAGATAAATCAATTGCGGGTGGATAACTGCAGCGTTCATGAAATATTGTCCTTGTCTCCTATTGCAGGTAAGAACAGTGAAAGCAACAAAATTTCCCTGGCTGCATCAGAAAGGGACATCAAGAACTTTTCCTTCTCAGGGACATTCAATATATTGAATTGCGGAGGTCATGTCCTTCTAATTATGTCTATGCATCTCTTTGGGAAATCATTATCAAAATCATGTTGTTTCACTTCGGCAGCGAATCTGAAAGGTCTCAAATGCTGTCCTTTCCAAGGAGTCACAGGAGCAGACACAGCAATGCTTCTCTCGGTGAGTTAAATTTTAATAATGCAAATTACTCGCTAACATGTTCCAATCTCAGGAAAAGAAATTTATAAATAACCTTCATGTCCTTAATAGTGCACCATTTCAGTTCTTTATGGATGCAGGGAGCAACTATAGCTGATCTTTGTGTCAGCATTACGCCAGTTGAGGATTACCAGCTTCCTCCTGAAGCTTACAAAGAGATACCGGTAAATCTGACTCCCTGATGTTTGTGCAGATTATGCTCTCAGTTTCTGTATGACATGAAAGCCATATTGTGACTTTTTGCTTTAATTTGTATGCATGGTGGTTTTCTCCTTGAAAAAAGATGAATGAAAAAACAAAGCCGCGTGGGCCACGTTCATTAGCATTCATCGTTCGAGTGTACTTATAATTGACCAGTAGGTGTGGTGATAATTTTTAAAAACAAAAGTTCTGAACTAGTGGACCAATTTTTTTCCTGGTCTTCATTTTGGGATTATAGTCTTGCTCGCATTATGTTTCAGCAAGAAAAAACATGTCAGAGATAACGACCTTTATATATTACTGTCTTAGGATTGGGAACCATTTAGTGAGATTATCTGGCTTGTAATTGTTGGTTCTTTTGTTTCGCTTTGTATTTCCAGTTCCAGTTTTGTAATTTCAACCTACTTAATTAATTCAAAAGGTTTCACTATTTTGGCTTCCCATCTTCTTTTTTCTGGTGCTGCAGAAGGAAGGGAACTCTCGTCAACTGAGTCTGCAGTGAGGAAGGTAGAGGATGTGTGAGCAGCATGCTGGCCAAGGTTTTGTCCTGAGCAAGGATGCCTTAAGAGAGCCAGGTCCTTGACGAATGCACCATTTATGTCCAGCGCCTCAGCTAGCTTTAGTCCAAAATAGGATCTCACGGAATATGGGCAAACATCATCCTCTTCTACCTCTACAAGTCAAGCTCCAGAGCTGTACATGCGTGAAGACCTTCTAGGTATTCTTGACACTAAAAGAAAAAATGGCCAGAGGAGGTTCTTCAAAAGATAGAGAAGAGATTGGCTTTGGACCAAGGCATAGATGATATGTCTTTGCATTCCTAGGAGGAATGAAATCTCCGTTATGACATACTTTTTGTACTTGATTTTGATGGATTTAGGACATGTGATGCCTATTTTGAATGACATTTAAAAAAACTTTGCATAATGTGAATGCCTTTGCTATTAATGATATTATTATTATTATATGAGCTAATCAATGTACCAAAATGACCAGGTTACTGGAATGTGATCAGTGACTAAATTTGGTTACTGAATTGTTTACCAAGTATTGTGACGAGCAGCCATAAACTTAGTGACAGAATTTTGGTTAATAAAAATTGATTTGCTCAGTGAGTTGTGACAAATTAGTGACGGTAACCTTGTCACTAGATCAGTGACGGAATTAATAACAAATTTAGTGATAAAATTTGTGACCATGTCTGTGACGACTAAATTTGTCACTGAAGGTTGTGACAGATCAGTGACCAAATTTGTGACCGAATTCTGTAACAAAATCAATGACCAAGTTACCTTCGTCACTAACTCAATGACTGGTTAGTGACGGAAAATACAAAATTTCTTAAATATTTAATTTTTAGATTTGTAACGGTTAGTGACAGTGATTCTGTCACGGAGTTTAGTAACAAAAATCGCCGCCGTCACTGAGAATTAAGTGACGCGTGTTTTTGTAACCAATTCAGTGACGGAAGCTCCGGTCATAAATTCCGTATTAGTGACCAGAAACATGGTATAGTGACGGAAATTTCGGTCACTATACGCTTGTTTTCTGGTAGTGAGTTAGTGAGATGATGGACTTCGCTAAAACAGACTCCAGAATTAATCAGTGCGGTAATGATGTTGTCCCCAATAGCTTTTAATTGCCACTTCTCAAATCGTAGTGGAGGATCTGATGGT
Source organism: Phoenix dactylifera (assembly GCF_009389715.1). Lineage (NCBI taxonomy): Eukaryota > Viridiplantae > Streptophyta > Magnoliopsida > Arecales > Arecaceae > Phoenix > Phoenix dactylifera. The sequence goes on from NW_024067994.1 coordinate 23,012, forward strand.
CTTTGAATTGGTGAGGTTGACTAACTGGAGACTCTTTTGGAGGTGCCTGAGTAGGGATTCTTTTATCTTTAAGTGGTGTTGGAGTGTCTTGACCACTTTCATCTTGAATTCTTTTTCCTTTATGAATCCATTTGCCCTCAGTTTTGATAAATCTCATTCTCTTCAGTGATTTGTCATTGTAGACATCTGAATATAGAAGCTCTTTCTTTGTCTCCCCTTCTAAATTCACATTGAAGTAAATGAAGACTAATGTCAGAACTATACCATAGGGAAGTGAAGCTCCCTTTCTATGTCCTTGAGCTTCCATGTATTTAACCATTAAACAGGGTAGGTTTAGTGGGAGTCCTTGAATAACATGATGCATTACGGTATGTCCCTTTCTGAGACATGATCAAATTTTTCTATCTTTGAAAATAGCATCTCGGCATTCAGTTGATTGGCACTGACCTCAGTCCAATCTTCTGTAACTTCTTTATTTAGAATAGTGCTTATGCCTTCGTTCCTATTTTCTAAGTGATCTCCATTCTCTCCATCATTTGGAATCCGAAGAGCATCTCTGAGAATCTCTTCTATAATCAAAATAGGAATATCTTTAACCTTGGATGAGATCTGACCTTGTCCAAATCTGGCATTGTTGTAGAACTCTCATACTAAGTTTGGATAGGTTGGCACATTCAGTAAACAGAGATATTCCCAATCCATCTTCTTTAAATTTTGCCCTAATGGAAAGTTCTATTTCTCCAAAAACTCGAAATCCACTCTTCTTTCAGTGGAGACATTTCTTATGGAGAGAGGACCTTGCTTTGAAACCGAGGATAGAGGTGACAGAGGGCCGAAACGAGTTGAGGTGAAGGCGTTCTTGTCTTTTTGGATTCATGTCTTTGATAGTCAACTTTAAAGACCACGCAATAGCACGTATCTGATAGGATAGTGATTACGGGTATCGATCCACAGGGATTGGGGTATAGTTGTTTTTCTTTTAAAAAAAATAAAATATTTAAAAAGGAAGAGTTGGTGAAGAAAATTAAACTAAGGAATTTTAATAAAGCAAAATGCAATTAAAAAGATATCAGTTTGGGGGAAATCTAGGGCAAGGAATTCACCACTAACATCGGAACAAGGGTTATTTATATTTTAATTCATTCTTGGATTAACATGCAAATTGGCTACAAGCCTAATAAGCATTCGAATAAAATTTCACAGAAGTAATTTAGGCATAATCCATCTTAGTTTAGCATGAAATGTCTACCCTAATCTATGGTGGTAGCACATCGCATCTTCCTTATGCATGAACTATCTTATTTTTACGTCAATGATCATGAAGAGCAGTTGTATAAACTTCATATTTAAATCACAGAAATTAAATATGAGATGAAATAAAATATTCATTAGAAGCAAAATAAGGTTTATACAACTCCAAGAATAGAAATTAAAAATATAAAAACCCTTGGCCCTTTGTTAGGGCTGCATCCAGCCCTGGAGAAGAGATCAGCCCTGCATGGAGTTGGAGACGGCAGCAGCAGCACAGCAGCAGGCTCCCATCTCTTCCTTCATGATTTCTTTCTTTGAAATATTCCCAAAATAACAAAACTCTTCTCTCTCCTCTTATTTTTTTATTCTCTCATGTTCCCGTGGCTCACTCCCTCCCCTGTTTCCTCTTCTTCTTCCCGTGGGACTTGCCTCCGAGAGATTCATCCATCCATGGGATCCGTCTCCTCCTCCTTTTATAGCCTTCCCGAATGAAGAGATAAGGGTAGATGAACGGCTGACATGTGCGTAGATGATTTGGACGACGCCGGGATAAAGATTGGAGCCGATCTGGAGGTTGGTATGCTGTTGGGATCGAGGACGACGCGGAAGAAGGTGATGATGTTGAGCATATCCCGGGATGAATGCGGATGCAGTTGGTTCGTTGAAGCTTTGGAAATGAAGACACGGAGTAGGATGCTTGATTTGCGAATGGGTTTGTGGTGTTGGTTGGGATTTTGTGGGAGGAGGGAACGGGAGAAGGAAGATCCTGGGAAATGGTTGGTTTGGTGGAACCGTGGAGCTGGGATTTGATTCCGAACTCTTGCGGATGAGGTTGATCCGTGAAGCTCGGGTTGCTGGGAACAAATGCGTGAGCTGGGAGATGTGATTCGGAAACAGGGGAGATGAACTGGTTCGGATTTGGAAGTTGGGGAAGATGTAACGGCTGGGAACGAACTCTGTTTTGGGATGTTGATCCACTCAGAGCAGGGGAGACTACGAACGGCTGGGAGATGAAGCTTATCCGGGTCGAAATGCAGGGGGATTGGCTGAGAGATAGCTGGTTGCGGCTGGGAGGAAATCTGGAAATGAATGATCCGTGGGAATGGAACCAATCCGGGCTAGCTACGGGATCATGATGGAACAACATCGTGGATGAAACGGTTGAAGCTGGGACGCTGGGTTTATGCGGTTAGAAGGAATATTGAGATGCTGGGAGATTCGTTGGGAGAGACGTTGGGAGGATCAACGTGGAGGAGATGACGGAGAACAGGGGATGTTTCGGTTTTGTTATGGGACACGGGATTAATCTAGAAGATGGCTGGATTTGTGAGCGTGGATATGGATGAAATGAATCCGGAAGAGAAGGATCACGGGATAAGCTTTCATCCGGCTATGAGCTGGGATTTGATCTCATTCGGAAGACGAGTTCTGTTTTGAGGGAATGATATGGATGAAGCTCATGGCTGAGAAGATGATGCTGGATGCGAAGAAGACACGTAGATGGAATGCTTGGCTTGATCCTTGGAGCTCGGATGGTGAGGACGTGGAGCAGTTGGATTCAGAAGTTGGGAGGAAGTTGGATACGGTTCGGAAGATGACGAGAGGATCTCGGCTTTGTTTATGGACGTGTGATCGTGGGATAAGGCTTGGTTTGTTCGTGGGAGCTAGGGAGTTGGAATGCGATGAAGACGGGATGAGCTGGGGGAGGCTGGTTTGATTCTGTTCGTGGGAGACCTGGAGGATGAACTTGATTCGGTTGAGAACAAGATCTTTGGATGCTCACGGAATGGGAAGAGATCTTGGGTGATGCAGATGAAATCTGGGAGTAGGTGTCGTGGAAGATGAACACGGAATGGACTCGGTTCTGGTTGAATGTCGTGGAACAGGGGAGTTGGATTTGGTTCGTGGATCACGGGGAAGATGGGATTTGAAGATGGATGCTGAGGCTTTGAACGCGGGTCACGGGAGGATGAAGCTGAGGAAGCTGGGGAGCAGGGGATCTTTGGATAAGGCTTGGATTCGTGAGCTGAATGGGAAGAAGGGGATTTGATGCGCTGGGAGATTTCTTGCGGATACAAGGAATACGGGAGCTGTGGATAGACTCGGGAGGTTGACGCTGGAACAGTCGCGGACGCGAGATGAACTCGGGACGTTGGAAAACTAGACTCTATTTTGAAGCTTAAAACAGGGGAGGAAAGGGATGACGTGGAAGCTTGTTCTCTAAGCATTTAAAGGGTGACGTGGACATGGGTTCAGCTGTAAACGTGACCTGCACACATTAGTTTAGACATCATCCCAATTAGTTTGATTCGACCTGCACACATTAATTTTGACCAGTAAATAAATAAGTAAAACACTAATTACCTTTAATTTTGCAATGATGAAGGTAACACAATTTTTTTAGTTAAATATTTAAAATATGTGAATTAAAATAATGATAAGTGCTATGAATAAGATATTAATTTATGCATTATTTAGCACGTATCACACCCCCCAACCTACATTTTGCTAGTCCTCAAGCAAAATAAAATAAAAAACTAACTCACTTTCGCAGGAATCGCGATTGCATTTACCGTATGCAATAAGGCTTTAAACCCCTAGGTGGCCCTAGTGGACGAGTTTGTCTCGTGAGGGTTTCCGGCTCAGATACCCACAAACTATTTGTCTCTACTCAAAGAGTTTATTGTTTTATAAATCTATTTTCAAATGCATTAATGCTAAAAATTTCAAAAGCACACAAAGTTTTAATTACTAAGTCAGCCCGAATCCTAAGTCAGTATGCAACTTAAGTTGAAGTCATTAAGTTTTCGTTAGGGAGTTGTAAGACTTATTTATACTTGGGTGTTTGGTGATATCTGGACCATACACAAGCTAAGGCTTTAGATCTCCAAAATACTGCTAAAGCTGGTAGTTTCCAAGAATTGGTCAGATATGACCTAATCACTATTCAAAATCATCCTACCTTGCAGGATTTCGAGAGTTGTGGATGTTTACTTTAATACCTCATGGGCTTTATCTGTAATATTCCAGTTTACTCGAATTTTTACAACGACGGCTTTCACACTATCGTCTTTTTCAAGGTCAATATTATTTTCTCTTTTTCTTTTTCTTTTTTTATTATTTTTTTTATTTTTTATTTATTATTATTTTTTTTATTTTATATTTATTACGCACTTTTACTCTTGTAATGATTCCTCCATGTAACGAGCATTCAGTCAACACTCCCACACCAGATGGCATAAGGTGTTAGGCATCAAGACTCCCCTACGGACCTATGCTCGGATTCATCATTGCAAGCCCGCTGACCTTTGACAATAGGTAGCCCTTTTCGATGTACCTGACTAACTCGCTTCTTTTTTTTTTTTTTAATAGCGAATTAGATAGGTATGATTCATCAGGACTCAAGGTTGCTACCAGACTTAACAACATCATGTTAAACCTAACCCTTAGAAGTGCAGGCCATACGTGTTGTGAAATTGCAAAGTAAAATTATCTTACAACTCGCTAAAGAATTTTTAATGAAAAGAACTCAAATTGACTTATTCCTGACTAGTTATTGGGCTTTTTAGATTTTATATACTTTGTGTGTTTATCATTTCAGCACTAAAGCATAGAAATTAGGTTTTTTTTTTTGAAATTCATTTTTTTTTTTGAAATTAACTTAAAAATGTGAAAATGCAAAAATTTCTTCAAAAATTCGAATCCTATACCCCCCAACCTAGATCAGACATTGTCCTCAATGTTTTTTTTTGATGAATTTTTTTTTTTGAATATTATATTATTATTTTTATTGTTTTATATTTTTTTATTTTGGACGAAAATATGATGCATATGGAGGATAGAAGCATTTTACCGTAGTTGCATCAGTAATATAGGGATCCTGTTAAGAAAATAAAAAAATGCGACAAGAAAATATGCAAAAATTAACCTACGAGAATTGGGTTGCCTCCCAACAAGCGCTAAGTTTAACGTCTTCAGCCAGACGCAGTGCATCCTTATCAAATCATACCGGGTTCATGCGGAGTTCTCCAAGGAAGAAAATTCATGGGAAACTGATTGTCGGGCAGAAAATTGACTGCTTCTATGGTCTTTTCTATAGTAACGTCAAAATGGGTCAAGCATGTTTTCAGAGGTTCATCTACCAAAATATAGGGAAGGGCTTCTTTAAAAGATCGTCCATTTTATCTATTAGGAAGCACTCAACTTCCTTTGCAGGTTGATCAGAGGCACGAAATATATTTAACTTGACCTTCATATTTCCAAAGGATATATTCATCACCCCAGTTCTACAATTTATACTCGCATTGGCTGTAGCTAAAAAGGGACGCCCAAGGATCACGGGGATTTGTTTCTTAGGATTAGGCTCATGTTCCATATCAAGAACGATAAAATCTACTGGAAAATAGAATTTGTCTACCTTGACAAGAACATCTTCAATTATCCCACGTGGTGTTTTTACAGATCGATCAGCCAATTGAAGGGATACCGAGGTTGGTTTAACTCACCTAACCCAAGTTTCTCATAAACTGAGTAAGGTAAAATGTTGACACTTGCCCCTAGATCTAAGAGTGCTTCGATCAATAAAATTATTTCCTAAGACACAGGAGATGGTGGGAGCACCAGGATCTTTGAATTTCGGAGGGGTGTTGTGTTGGAGAATAGAACTCACTTGCTCAGTTAGAAAGACCTTTTTAGGTACATGTGTCCTAGATTTTCACTTTTGGGTACAAAGATCTTTGAGAAATTTGGCATAAGATGGAACTTGGTCTAATAGCATCAAGAAGCAGGAGGTTGATTTTGACTTGTTTGAAAACCTCCATCATCTCCTCTAGTGAAGTTCCTTTCTTGCCAAAGGGTGCATTAAGAGCTTCAGGAAATGGAGCCTTTGGGATGTGAGTTTTGGCCGAAGGTGGACTAACTGAGGAAGAGGAAGGTTTTGGATTTTCATGTGATACATTTCTCTCCTCCTCTTTACCTTCCTTATTGTTTCCCTCCCCAATCATATTGTCTACTACACGTCCACTCCTTAGGGTAGTCAAAGCATTGGCTTGTTCATGATGAATTGTATTTGGTTGATTTTCTTGAGCCATGTATTGTCCCCTAGGATTACTCACTGGTTGGCTTGGAAGCTTTCCTTCCTCTCGCTTGTTCAGTGCATTAGCTAGTTGCCCCATTTGGGATTCTAGCTTGGGCGATAGATTGCGTTTGAGAGTGCACCAATTGTGTAATGGTTTCCAAACCTTGAAGGGAGGTCAACACTTTCTCCTCAAAGGCTGTGTTTCTTTGGGGTGGAGGAGGAGGTGTGTTGAATTGAGTCGAAGGACGGTAGGGGATTAACATTCTGGATGGTTGAAAGTTTTGGGAATAAGGTTGGGAAGTATTGGGAGTCTGCTGCTTCCAGGAGAATTTGGATGGTTGCGCCACCCCGGGTTATAAGTGTTAGAATACGGATCATTACCCGGTCGGAATTGTGTTTGGGCAGCATTTACTTGTTCTTGCACAATTCGGGAGAATTGTGCTGCCGAAGGACACTCAAAGACAGTGTGAGATGGACTAGAACAGAGAGTACATACTTGTGCTTGATGAAAGTTTGGAAGCTGTTCTTTAGACATTAGTTGGTCCAATTTGCGGGATAATGCATCTACTTTCTCAGATAGACCTATGGACTGGCTAACTTCATATATGGTCCCTTTTCTTTGAGAACTCGGGGGTGCTTGACGAGCGGAGGAGGCATGGTGGAGGGAATTTTCATTAAGGTTCTCAAACAATTGCCATGCCTCATGTTCACTTTTAAGCATGAAGTACCCCCACAAGAAGCATCAACCATTTGACGATTTCGTTCGGATAGTCCGTCATAAAAGCATTGCACTAATTGCCATTTGGGTATTTGATGATGCGGGCATTTTCGGAGTAAATCTCTAAATTTTTCCCAAGTTTCATGAAATTCTTCCCCATCAGATTGGGAGAAGCTCGTGATAGCACGCCTAAATTGGTTTGTTCTTCCTATGGGAAAATATTTCTTTAGAAATTCATGTTGCATTTGAGCCCAAGAGAGAATAGAATTGGCTTCTAATGAATGGAGCCACTGCTTAGCTCTATCCTTAAGGGAAAAAGGAAACAGCCTAAGTTTCAGAGCATCATCAGTGAAGTTCTGAATTTTGACAGTAGTGCAGATCTCAAGGAACTCATCCAAGTGTTTATATGGGTCTTCATTGTTAAGTCCATAAAAAGAGGGAAGCATTTGGATGACACTAGACTTAATTTCAAAATGTGCAGCAGCGGTGGTATCAGGTAGTCGAATACAAGATGGAGAGGTATAAATGGAAGGAGTGAAGTACTCCTTTAACAGTTTGGGTTGCTCTTCAGCCATCTCTATAAGTGGAGCAGATCTATGGTTCTATAGGTACGGATTTCGGCTCGAAGGGTCCTAATAGAACGCTCTAATTCAGGGTCAAAAGGTACTAATTCGGGAGATTTGGAACGACACCCCTAGCATACACTAAGACTCCTCTGATTAGTCAAATACAGTCAAGCATGCACTAAAAGAAAAACACATCAATTCCTTAAGTTCACCCTAAAACCACTAGACAGCTCCTAACTGGTTTGAAGAGGGCACCTAAGCCTCCAATCCGGTCTAATGACTGAGCTGACCAGGTAAGCTCCCAGGTAAGTGGGGGGGTCACGATGCGTTGCAAAGGTCCCACTTAAAAACCACTTGCCTCGAACAGATGAACTGTCTCCCTTAAGGGACAAAGCTTGCCTAGACATCAACTGAGCCACAGAGCGAAATTGGTGCAACTTTCGGTGATCTTCGTCCTATTGAGCTCGAATGTCCCTAGGGGCCAACGTCTAATTGATTTTAATTAAGGTGAAAGCTATGTGAGAATTGGTTCACCTAATTTGGGCAAGAATCTGGTGATGAAATCCAGTTCTTATCTTGTTGGGGTGATTGCCCTTACTATGTGCAAATTAATTGGTGTATGTGTATCAAGCATGCATTCACACTTTTGCTGAATTTAAAATCAAACAATCACCACACAAGGAAATTTAAATAAGAAAGGTTCAGATGTTACCAAGAGGAATTTTTCCAGCAATTTTTAAAGCAAACCTTTACAGCATTCCTTTGCCAATAGTTCCCTTTTTGATCGCTCCAGATTTTCTTTGATTTGATCAAATAAACCAAAAAAAATCAAGAATTAGTAAGAAAGAAGAAGGAGATAAGGAAAGTAAAAAATAGAAACTATTTTTATTTTATTTTTTTTTTAAATTTTTTTTTAAAAAATTTTAATAAAAAGAAAAACAACTATGCTACCAATCCCCGGCAACGGCGCCAAAAATTGATAGTCAACTTTAAAGACCACGCAATAGCACGTATCTGATAGGATAGTGATTACGGGTATCGATCCACAGGGATTGGGGTATAGTTGTTTTTCTTTTAAAAAAATAAAATATTTAAAAAGGAAGAGTTGGTGAAGAAAATTAAACTAAGGAATTTAATAAAGCAAAATGCAATTAAAAAGATATCAGTTTGGGAGAAATCTAGGGCAAGGAATTCACCACTAACATCGGAACAAGGGTTATTTATATTTTAATTCATTCTTGGATTAACATGCAAATTGGCTACAAGCCTAATAAGCATTCGAATAAAATTTCACAGAAGTAATTTAGGCATAATCTATCTTTAGTTTAGCATGAAATGTCTACCCTAATCTATGGTGGTAGCACATCGCATCTTCCTTAAGCATGAACTATCTTATTTTTACGTCATGATCATGAAGAGCAGTTGTATAAACTTCATATTTAAAATCACAAAAATTAAATATGAGATGAAATAAAATATTCATTAGAAGCAAAATAAAGTTTATACAACTCCAAGAATAGAAATTAAAATATAAAAACCCTTGGCCCTTTGTTAGGGCTGCATCCAGCCCTGGAGAAGAGATCAGCCCTGCATGGAGTTGGAGACGGCAGCAGCAGCACAGCAGCAGGCTCTCATCTCTTCCTTCATGATTTCTTTCTTTGAAATATTCCCAAAATAACAAACTCTTCTCTCTCCTCTTTTTTTTTTATTCTCTCATGTTCCCGTGGCTCACTCCCTCCCCTGTTTCCTCTTCTTCTTCCCGTGGGACTTGCTCCGAGAGATTCATCCATCCATGGGATCCGTCTCCTCCTCCTTTTATAGCCTTCCCGAATGAAGAGATAAGGGTAGATGAACGGCTGACATGTGCGTAGATGATTTGGACGACGCGGGATAAAGATTGGAGCCGATCTGGAGATTGGTATGCTGTTGGGATCGAGGACGACGCGGAAGAAGGTGATGATGTTGAGCATATCCGGGATGAATGCGGATGCAGTTGGTTCGTTGAAGCTTTGGAAATGAAGACACGGAGTAGGATGCTTGATTTGCGAACGGGTTTGTGGTGTTGGTTGGGATTTTGTGGGAGGAGGGAACGGGAGAAGGAAGATCCTGGGAAATGGTTGGTTTGGTGGAACCGTGGAGGCTGGGATTTGATTCCGAAGCAGAGGAATGATGCTGTTGAAGCTCTTGCGGATGAGGTTGATCCGTGAAGCTCGGGTTGCTGGGAACAAACGCGTGAGCTGGGAGATGTGATTCGGAAACAGGGGAGATGAACTGGTTCGGATTTGGAAGTTGGGGAAGATGTAACGGCTGGGAACGAACTCTGTTTTGGGATGTTGATCACTCAGAGCAGGGGAGACTACGAACGGCTGGGAGATGAAGCGTATCCGGGTCGAAATGCAGGGGATTTGGCTGAGAGATAGCTGGTTGCGGCTGGGAGGAAATCTGGAAATGAATGATCCGTGGGAATGGAACCTGTTGGGGAATAAGGTTTTTCCCCCAAATGACACGAATGCCCCTAAGAAGCCGCACAATCGTCGACCCTGGAAGGCCGAAGTCGGCATCCGAACTCGGAACCTCCGACCTAAGAGAAACCCCAATGTCCGAGGCCTACTTTTGTCAGCCACCTACTACGGCCGTACGTCTCCGAGGTCCGGCCAGAGACCGTACTATGACGCCCTCCGGCATTTATTGCGCATGACCGCTGTGATCCTCCGGCACACTCCACAATAAATGCGGATCTCCGGCACTCCACAATAAATGTGGATCTCCGGCTTACTCCACAATAAATGCGGATCTCCGGCTTACTCCACAATAAATGTGGATCTCCGGCTCACTCAACAATTAATGCACGTAACTCCTGTCATCTACGGACTTCCAGCTCTCCACGGCAAATAAGCCCAGCAGAGTCTAGTCGACTGTGATAAGTCTCTGATCTCGGCCATACCTCCGACACTGATGCAATAAATTCGCCTGGTAGCGTGCTAGTTCGGGTTGTACGACGCCCTCATCGCCGACATCAGTGCAATGATTCGCCTGACCAAGCGCCGACCTGAACGACATGCCGAGCCGTACTACGGCTTCGCCCCGTTACATCGCAGGTAAACCGACCCCCGGTCTATAAAAGGGGGTTGGAAAATCGATACTCTGGACAAGCACTGTTTACCTCTACTCTACACGATTTGCCCCCTCCCTGACTTGAGCGTCGGAGGGCCGGCGCCGGAAGACCCGGCCACCGGTTCGTGTGCAGGCACCCAGACGGAGGACGCCGCCCACTGTCGGATCGTCGCCCAGCCACGGGAACCAGCCGCTCCTTCTCTCCGATCGCCCCAGACGGAGGACGCCGCCCGTCGACGGACCACCGCCTCGCCGTGAGTAACCACCTTCCGCTCCCTCTCCTCGACCGAAGATTGCCCCCGGGTCCAATTTTCCAGCAACAGTTGGCGCTAGAGGAAGGGCCCGAGTAGCAGTCATGAAGTTGAGAAGTAAGGGAGCCTCTAACGTCTTCCCGGCGTCCCCCGCAAAGTCCTGGAACTCCGTCCAGAATTCCCCAACTCCAGCTGACCCAGGTCCTCAGGTCCAGCTGGAACCAGTTCAATGCCCTGGTACAGCAAGTCCAGGCCCTGGCCGCCGTCGTTCCAGGGCCTACGGCGCGTGAAGCTTTCACCGGCGCTTCCCCCGCAGGCCCAGGCCCCGCCGAGTGTCTCCCCAACGGCCCGGTTCTCCCCAGTCAAATCTGCATGGCTCCTCCAGAGCCAACAACGGAGAACCGGGCTGCTCCCGTAGGGAGTTACCGGGAGAAGTTCGGATCGGAGACCCAACTTTCCGAGGCGGAGTCAACCCCGGACCGCCAAGGGCCGGCGCAAACCAACAACGAACAATCCCTACGGGTGGGGGAGCTCGACCAAAAAGTTGAGCATCTGGAGCGCCAGATTGCGGCACTCCACGGCAAGAAGACAAGACAGGAAGGGACTTTGAGTTCACTGCCAAGTCCCCCTTCTCCCGCCAGATCGAGGACGAGCCGGTTCCCGAGAGATTCAAAATGCCTCAGGTGGAGCCCTACAGCGGAATCACCGACCCCCCGACCACTTGGAGAGTTATCGGGCCCATGGCCCTACAAGGGTCCTCGGAGGCCATACTCTGCAAAGCCTTTCCAGCGACCCTCCGAGGGACCGCTCGGCTTTGGTTTTCTGGACTGAAGCCGAACACGGTGTCCTCCTTTGAGCAGCTCGGCAGGCAGTTCGCCACCAACTTTGCTGCCAGCCGGCGCCAGCGACGGACATCAGACTCCCTCCTGGACATCAAGCAGAAGGAGGGGGAGTCCCTCAAAGAGTACCTGGACCGCTTTACCGCCGCCACATGGGAGGTCCGCGAGCTAGACCAGTCGATAGCCATGTCGGCTCTGAAAACTGGGGTTCGCTCCTACCGATTCCTCTTCTCCATCGAGAAGAGCTTCCCGGCCGACTTCACCGAAATGCTGGCCCGAGCCCGGAAGTATGCCAAGGCCGAGGAGGCAGTCGCCTCCAGGCGGGGAGCAATCGAGCCCGCCTCTAAGAAGCAGAAGAAGCGCCGCGAGGAGCGCGGCCGACAAAGGAGCCGGTCTCCCCGCAGAGAGAAAAATCTCCCCAGACTGAGGAGTCCGCCCCGTCAGCAGGGGCGACCTCAGCAGAGGACACCTCCTCGTCCGAGGTCTCCACCACGGCCCCGGACGTACCAGGCGAGGTACGAGAACTATACACCCGTCAATGCTCCCCGGGCCGAGATCCTGATGGAAATTGAGGGTCGGGACTTCTTCCGACCCCCGCCTCCTATGCGAGACACGGGATTTCCCCGAAATACCAGGAAGTATTGCCGCTTCCACCGAGACCGTGGGCACGACACGGAGGACTGCTTCCAACTCCGGGACGAGATAGAAGCGCTCATCCGACGGGGAGTACTCAACCGGTTCGTGAGGAATCGACCTGAGGAAAGAAGGCCGGCGGAGAATGTCGCACCAACCGAAAATCCAGGCGACAACAGGCCCATCGCCGGCACCATCAACATGATCGGGCGGGCCTCGGCAGGAACGGCCGCCCAGGGAACACCCCCGAAGCGCCCACGTACTGATGAAGTCATCTCGTTCTCGGACGAGGACTTAGAAGGGGTCGAGACCCCTCACGATGACGCTGTGGTCATCTCAATGATTGTAAATAGGTTTGATGTAAAGCGTGTCCTAGTTGACAATGGAAGTTCAGCCAACATTTTGTACTACCATGCCTACCAAAAAATGGGGTTGACAGAAGGACATCTCCGGAGAATCAATGCCCCGCTAGTCGGGTTTACCGGAGATGCGGTCTCGGTTGAAGGTGAGGCTAGCTTCCTTGTCACAGTTGGCCTCGCCCCCCGGGAGAGCACTGTGAGGATGGACTTCTTGGTGGTCCGTCTGCCCTCGGTCTACAACGCCATCCTTGGGCGCCCAGGGTTAAACACCCTTCGAGCCGTGGTTTCAACTCGCCATTTACTCATGCGGTTCCCCACCGGCCAAGGAGTAGGCGAGGTCCGCGGAGACCAACTGGTCGCCAAGCAATGCTACATGGCGGCCCACACAGTGAAACAACCAGCTGAGGCGCCAGACGCCCGACGCGCCCCTTCACTTCCCCATAGAAACCCTCGACGCGAGGGACACCCCCTGGAAGAAGCAAGTAGAGCCCGGTGAGCTCCTTATCCAAATCCCACTACGAGAAAATTTTCCCCGAGCTAACGTGCAGGGTCGGCTCCGGCCTCGGCGCCCATGAGAGGGATCGCCTCGTCAGCTTCCTGCGGGATAATGCCGACGTCTTCGCCTGGTCGCCCGCGGACGTGCCAGGATTGACCCTGAGGTCATGGTCCACCGACTTCAGGTGAAACCAACCAGCAGCCTGTAAAGCAGAAGAAAAGAGGCTCCGCCCCCGAGCGACAACGAGCTGCGGCCGAGGAGGCGGACAAACTCCTCGGAGCCAGCTTCGTCCGGGAGGTCTCCTACCCGGACTGGCTCGCCAACATAGTCCTCGTAAAGAAGGCCAACGGAAAATGGCGTATGTGTGTGGACTACACCCGGACCTGAACAAGGCCTGCCCAAAAGACAGTTTCCCCCTCCCGAGCATCGACCAGCTCGTCGACTCCACCTCGGGACACCAACTGCTAACTTTTATGGACGCCTTTTCAGGATACAATCAAATCCGAATGGCGCCAGAAGACGAGGAGAAGACGGCCTTCATCACCGACAAGGGCACCTACTGCTATAAGGTGATGCCCTTTGGCCTGAAAAACGCTGGGGCCACCTATCAGAGGCTGGTCAGCCAGATTTTTTAAAGACCAGATCGGCCGGAAGCAAGTCTACGTGGACGACATGTTGGTGAAGAGCCCGAGCGGCGGAACACCACATAGCCGATCTCGAGTGAGACGTTCGCGCAAGCTCAGAAAATATCAAATGAAACTCAATCCGGCGAAGTGCGCGTTTTGGGGTCACCTCGGGCAAGTTCCTGGGTTTCATAGTGACCCAGCGCGGAATTGAGGCCAAACCCGGAGAATAATCCGGGCACTGCAAGAGATGTCGCCTCCAAAGAGAGTTAGGAGGTGCAGCGGCTCGCGGGGCGGGTAGCCGCCCTGGGAAGGTTCGTCTGCTCGGTCGGCCGAGCGTTGCCTCCCCTTCTTCAAGAGCCTCAAACGGCCGAAAGACTTCCGGTGGACAGAAGAATGCCAGCAGGCCTTTGAAGAGCTTCGGAGCCTTCTGGCTTCTCCCCCGCTGCTCACCAAGCCCCAGAGGGGCGAAATTCTTTACTTATATCTGCCGTCTCCCCAGCCGCAGTGAGCTCAGTTCTCGGTCCGGGAAGAGGACAAGCTCCAAAAGCCGGTCTATTACACCAGCCGGGTTCTCAGGGATGCCGAGACCCGAGTATTCTAAACTTGAGAAGACCATGCTAATCGACCCATAGCTATCATCTCAGCTCGGAGACTCAGGCCTTACTTCCAAGCCCACACGATAGCTATATTGACCAGACCAGCCCCATAAAGCAAATATTGCAGAGGTCGGATCGTGCGGGGAGGGTCGCCAAATTGGGCGGTCGAGCTCGGGGAATTCGACCTTCGAATATCGGCCCAGGCCGGCTATCAAAGCTCAGATACTCGCCGACTTCATCGTGGAGTGCACTCTTCCGGACGACCCCGAGCTGCCATCTGGACCCGCGGAGGAGCGCCCCGAGGCAGCCATGGGTCCTGCACTCGGATGGGTCTTCGGACCCCGCTGGCAGCGGGGCCGGACTTATCCTCACCAGTCCAGATGGAGTGGTGGCCGAGCAAGCTCTTGCGCCTTCGAGTTTCCCGGCCTCGAACAATGAGGCCGAGTATGAGGCTCTCATCGCCGGGCTCAAGCTGGCGAAAGAACTAAAAGTGGAGATCTGACGGCCTTCAGCGACTCCCAGCTGGTGGTGAACCAGGTCCAAGGAGATTTTTGAAGCTAAAGGGCCATCCATGCAAAAGTATCTCCAAAAGGTGCGGAAACTCACATCTGCCCTGAATTCTTTTAATATTCAGTACATTCCCAGAGCGGAAAACCTCAGGGCAGACCAGCTATCCAAACTGGCCACCTCCCGCGATGAGCGAGCTTCCCAAGGGAACAGCGCTCGAGTATCTTCAGACCCCCAGCACGGAGGAACCCGAGCCTACCATGTACGTCGACTCCGAGCCAAGTTGGATCGATGGGCTCATCTGCTACCTTCAGGACGGAACCCTACCTCATGACGAGACGGAGGCTCGTCGAATCAAGCGCCAGGCTCCCCGGTATGTCTTGTACGAGAATAAACTCTATCGACAATCATTTACTTCTCCCCTTCTCAGATGCCTCCGCCCCTCCGAGGCGGACTACGCCCTCCGAGAGGTCCATGAAGGGATCTGCGAAATCACCTAGGGGGTCGAGCCTTGGCCCATAAGATCCTGCGGCAGGGATACTACTGGCCCACACTCCCAGAAGGACGCAACAGATTTCGTCCGCAAGTGCGATTCGGTGCCAACGAAACGCCAATATCCAGCCGCCGACCTTCAGCTCTGCTGACCTCCATCATCGCCCCCTGGCCGTTTGGCCCAATGGGGGATCGACATCCTGGGGCCCTTTTCCCCTGGCCACGGACAGAGAAAGTTCCTGGTCGTCTTCCATCGACTACTTCACCAAATGGGTCGAGGCGAACCTGTTGTCGGATCACCGAGCAAAAGATGCGGGACTTCGTGTGGAAGTCCATAATCTGCAGATTCGGACTACCCCGTATCCTTATATCTGACAATGGTACGACAATTTGACAATGTTCATTTCAGGGAATTTTGCTCTGAACTCGACATTGATCACCGTTTCACCTCGGTCGCTCACCCCCAGACAAATGGGGAAACTGAGGGTAACTAACCGAACTATTTTGCAGGGACTTTAAAGCTAGGCTTGATCGGTCCAAAGGACAGTGGGTCGAGGACTTGTACAATGTCCTTTGGGCGTACCGGACCACGTTCCGACTACCCACGGGAGAGGACCCCCTTCAACCTAGCATATGGCACTGAGGCCGTCATCCCGTTGGAGATCGGCCTGCCTTCTCCCAGAGTGGAGCATTACGACCCCGACACCAACTCTTCCCAGCTAAGGAGCAACTTGGACCTTGTCGAAGAAACGAGAGAGGTCGCGCCGGGTTCGCATGGCGAGATACCAACAGCGAACGGCCCAATACTACAACTCCAGAGTCAAGCCCAAGCTCTTCAAAGTAGGGGACCTCGTCCTCAGGAGAGCCGAGGCTTCTCAACCGACCGAGCAAGGAATGCTCGCCCAAATTGGGAAGGGCCGTATCAAATCGCCCGGGTACAACGACCAGGGGCGTACAAATTGAAGTCCCTGGAGGGGACTCTGATCCCACGAAGCTGGAACTCCGAGAATCTACGGATGTATTACCAATGAAACCCTAAGGGGTTCAAAACAATCAGGACAATGGACTCAGCTCCTTTTTCTGCAAATATTTCTCTCACATTGATAACTATAATCCTCTTTTAATATTGGGTCGTCTGTGATCCTCAGATTCCCGGCCAAAATCGGGATGCCTCGAGGCTCTACCGTAGAGTCCCAAACTCCCTCGACCTCGGGAAGAATCGCAAGACGATGAAAACGTGGAATGGAGCAGGATTCCTCGACTAAGGCCGAGATGCCCGAGTGTCGACAGTGCGTGCCCAGACCCCTCGACACTTCGGAAAGACGGGGTAGTACCTTCGCGGCCCCCCGTGGCGCTCATCACCAACAACGGGGTAGTACCTTCGCGGCCCCCCGTAGCGCCTCCCTCGACTAAGGTCGGGATGCCCCGAGGGTCGACCGTAGAGAACCAGACTCCCGCGACCTCGGAAGTGTCGCAGGTCGACAGTGCGTACCCAGACCCCTCGACCTGACGAACGATTTCCTCGACCAAGGTCGGGATGCCCCGAGGGTCGACCGTAGAGAACCAGACTCCCTCGACCTCGGGAAGGCGCCGTGAGGGGTGGAAAGGGTGGCTCCACCTGGGGCGCCACGAAGTGGACCCCCAGGAGCGGTCGACGATCCCCGATCCCCGAAGCGAGCGATCCCTCGACTAAGGTCGAGATGCCCCGAGTGTCGACAGTGCGTACCCAGACCCCTCGACACTTCGGAAGACGGGGTAGTACCTTCGCGGCCCCCCGTGGCGCTCATCACCAACAACGGGGTAGTACCTTCGCGGCCCCCCGTAGCGCCCCTCGACTAAGGTCGGGATGCCCCGAGGGTCGACCGTAGAGAATCAGACTCCCTCGACTTCGGGAGGTACCACAGGTCAGCAAAGCGTCCGCAGACCCGCCGACCTGACACAAGACCCCTCGACCAAAGTTGAGGTGCCCCGAGGTCCGACCACAGGGTCTCAAACTCCCTCGACCTCGCAAAGAGCTACAAATCAATAAAGTCTCCCCAAGCCCTCTCAACCTCGGCGGGTGCTGTCGGGTCCGTGAGAAGCCCGAGCCCCCTTAAAGTCAAAAATGACTCCGCAGGTCGACGAGGAAGGGAAGCAGCCTACTCCACCATGCGAAGCATAACTCTGAGAATGAAAGAGGTACATTCAACTGGACGCCCTCCTTGTCAAATTTTATTTACATATTGCTGAGCGGAATCTTAATGTTGGAGCCTTATCTCGCCCCAAAGTCGGGCCTCTCTAACGGGTCGGCTTAGGATCGACCTCCTAATTACATTATGCATGCACCGTTCGTCAAGTCTCCGAAACTGGTACAGAGGATTTCATAAATTAGTGCCCAACTCGGCTCTTCGACGTAAACTCCTACGTCCGGCTGAAAAAGTGGTCCCGGCCACGAATGTGCCAGCCAAACACGGGTACCAAGGCAATCTCTGGAAACCCCAGCCTTGCTCACCGAAGCCTCGGCAGAGTCCGAGAACAATAACTACGAAAACCTTCGGTAATAACCTGCCTATTGGCCCGCGCTCCCTTTGAGGGGTTTGGAGTTAAGTTCGGAGACCCGACTAAACTCTCCGATTAGCGGCACGCACAGACCTAGTCCGATCTTAGTTAAAGGGCTAAGGCCCGACCTCGACGCCTTGGGACTTCCCTAAAGGCTAAACGCAATGACCTCCACGACTCCCAAATCCGAGCTATAGGACGTAGAGAAATTTTCTAAAAAACTCAAGACTCGGAGCTCCTCTTCGTCGGGATGACTGGAACCCGAGAAGGCTAAGACGTAGCCCGGGAAGAAGGGCAACTTCGTTAAGCAGCCCGGAAATTAAAATGCAAAGCTAGGCCATCGAGGCGGTTCGCTAAGGCCCTGGCCTCGGTCACGACAACAGAGGGAAAGATGAACACGGAATGGCAAAAATACTTTTTCATTAACAAAGGGCCGGAAGGCCAATTACAAAATTGGAAGTCGGCCGCTCAAGGGCCGACCCCGGATACAATGAAAAAGAAAAGAAAAATATGCTAAGTCCTAAGCGGCGGGAGCCACATCCGGGGGGTCGTCCGGCACATTGATGACCTCAAGACCTTCCTCCGGAACAGGCTCAGGGTCGGGAGCAGGAGCTTCGGGCACCACCTCCGGGACAGCGTCCGTCTCGGCCGCCAGAGCCACCTCCATGACACCGTCCACCTCGGCTACCCCCGTCGAAGGCTCGGCGGGGTCTTGCTCATATATTCCCGCCTCGGATGTCAGGATGGTGGGAAGAGCTCGCACGTCGGACCCCCAGCCCCGGTCCTCCCTCGGACGGACCGTCGAGAAGTCGTACTGAGGGCAGTACAGGCGCACCTGCTCTCGGAAGTTCTCGAAGCCTCGAAGGAAACCGTCGACCGTCTCCTCCTCCAACATGTCGCGGAACTCTTGCGACTCTTTGAAGAGCTCCACGGCGTGCTCGGCTCGTTCGAGAGCCCTCCTCTCCCGGGCCTCAAGTTGCTCGAGTCGGAGGCGAAGGGCCCTCTCCTCATACTCGAGGGCCGCGACCCTGGCCTGGACCTCCCCCAAGCGCGCCTCCGTGCCGCGCATGGTTGCCTTGGTCATGGCGTGAGCCGCCTTCTCCTCCTCAAGCGCCCCCACCACGGCAAGGCGCTCGGCCTCGGTGGCCGCCCACCGAGCCTCGGCCGCGGCCGACACCGCTTCTAGCTCGGCGATTCTTTTCTTGGCCGGCTCCAGCTGCTGGCCGAGCTGCCGAACTTCTTCCCGATACCTGTGGGCGAGGAACGCCATGGTGTCGAGCTCGAGAATATGCTGAAAAAAAAAAAAAAAAAAAAAAGAAGAAGCGAGGGTATTGTGAGTTGAAAGGCACGTATGCACGCTAATAACTCCGGAAAATTAAGAAGGGAACTTACCCGGGCGGTGCTGCAGTAAGCACTGCCGGCGACCTCCTCCAGCGAAATCCCCCGGAACACGGCCCGGTCCGCTGGAAGCACTGCACGCCGCAACATGGAGCGTGCGACCTCGGCGTCCTGAAAGGCCGAGCTCCCCTCAGGAATGGAAGAGTCCGGCTCAACCGACTCTTCTCGGAAAGCTCGGGAAGAGCTCGGCACGATCGAACCCGAGGTCCCGGAGCCGCTCGCCTCGGGGCCTCGGGCAGGCCCGGGTCCTGGCTGCTGCGGCCGGGCCGCGGACGATTCCCCCCGCCGGGCAAGGGGGGCAGGGCAAGAAGGGGCCGATGGGCGCACACCACTGACCACCCGCTCCCGCCTCGGGTCGGCCGCAGGGCCCCCCGCCTCGGGGCCACTCGTCCCGGCCGACGAGGAAGCGCCGTCTGTCCTCGCCCTCCTCCGAGGCTGGGGATTAGCCCCCCCGGCCTCGGCCTCCCGCCTCCTCAGGCGGGAAAAAAGCGACGTGTTACTGGTCGGCATACGGGGAATATCTGAAATCAAAAATTTTGTTAAGTGTCAGGCCAGTGGCAGTAAAAGCGAAAGACAAAGAATGAAAATAACGTAGCCGCCCTTACCCTCGGGGCGCGCCGAGCTCAGACCCACGCTCGCCAGGGCGTCCTCCCGCAGGAGCTCGGTCAGGTCGTTGCCCCTCCCGAGGGCTCGCACAGAGTCTAGGATCCTCAGCTCCCTCCCCGTGGGCTCGGAGAGTCTGTTGAGGGCCTTCAGCCGTGGGTGTCCCCACCTCGGCTCAAACCCCCAAGGCGCCGCGGACGCCAGGAAGAAAAACTTCAACTTCCACTCATGGATCGAGGAAGGGGCGCCCCGGAAGAATGACATACCGCCCCGAAAGGCGAAATATAGCCACCCTGCGTCCGCCGGGTTCTTCTTTAACAGAAAACACCGGCGGAAAAGGCCTACCGTGATCGGGATCCCGTGCCCGAGGCACAGGGACAAAAACCCGATTATAGTCCTCCATGAGTTCGGAGCCAACTGCGCCGGGACGAGCTGGTACTCGGCCAGCAAGCTGCTCACGAACTCATGGGTGGGAAAACGCAGGCCCGCCCAGAGTGTCTCGCGGTAAACCGCGATCCGACCTGGGGGCGGCTGCGTCACCCTGTCCCCCGGCCCTGCGGTTTCAAGACAAAACCCGGGCTGGAAGAAGAAACGGGAGCGGATTGTCTCCAGTTCCTCCTCTGACATATTCGACCCAACTTCTTCGGGACCGAGACCCATTCTCACAGAAGAATGGAGTAAAAATTAAGAGCAGAAAATCGAAGTTGGCGAGGAGAAGAAAAGAGGAAACTCTAGTGAAAACAGGAAGAAAACCTACTGGACATTGCCGGAAATTGCTCCGGGCACCGCCGGCAAAATTCGGTTGAGGGAGAAAACAAGGGGAAAAAGACGACGAAAATGAGGGGAAGCCAAACAAGACCTTTAGGGTAGACTCGTGGGGTTTATATAGACCCCCCTGACGGCCCAGATCGATGGGGTCGGTTTCCATCCCCCGATCGGGCTGCGCCACGTGGCGACCTCTGAGGCCGAGGCACTGCATCCACTCCGGATCAATAAATCGAATACGAAATCAAAGTGTTGTCCCATCGGATCTCGGGACCTCATTATGGGTCCACAGAATCCCATCGCCTCGAAGAATGAGCGGACGGCACCCCCGCTCCCTCGTTTAATAAAATCTGGGATACGTGGAGCCCCGGTGTGGCCTCCACTCCCCCAAAATTATGACCCGGTAACACGAAATCGGAAGCGTCCGACCCCTGGTCATGCCGCGTATCCGTTTTGAAACCCGAAATGGCACGCTCATTGATGAGCGGGAACTCTCGATTGTGGGGCCGAGGCGCCGCCTCGTTGAACCCGAGGACCCTCATCCTGGGTCCGCCTCGCAAAGCAACCTCGGTAATCCAAGAGACACCGCCCCCGCTATAGTCGCCTCGAAAGACGTAGGGATATGGACCCCATCATTAATTCGCCGAACAAAGTAACCTCGAAACGCCCAAGGGCGCAAGTCCTACCATGAAAATTCCAAGAAACATGAGGGTGCGGACGATGTTCGCCCCCCAACTTTAACGATGGACTTTACTTCCTACGTCCGAGCCCACAAGTCGCTCGAACTCGGAAGTCGGGGGGTAGTGTTGGGGGAATAAGGTTTTTCCCCCAAATGACACGCATGCCCCTAAGAAGCCGCACAATCGTCGACCCTGGAAGGCCGAAGTCGGCATCCGAACTCGGAACCTCCGACCTAAGAGAAACCCCAATGTCCGAGGCCTACTTTTGTCAGCCACCTACTACGGCCGTACGTCTCCGAGGTCCGGCCAGAGACCGTACTATGATGCCCCTCCGGCATTTATTGCGCATGACCGCTGTGATCCTCCGGCACACTCCACAATAAATGCGGATCTCCGGCTTACTCCACAATAAATGTGGATCTCCGGCTTACTCCACAATAAATGCGGATCTCCGGCTTACTCCACAATAAATGTGGATCTCCGGCTCACTCAACAATTAATGCACGTAACTCCTGTCATCTACGGACTCCCAGCTCTCCACGGCAAATAAGCCCAGCAGAGTCTAGTCGACTGTGATAAGTCTCTGATCTCGGCCATACCTCCGACACTGATGCAATAAATTCGCCTGGTAGCGTGCTAGTTCGGGTTGTACGACGCCCTCATCGCCGACATCAGTGCAATGATTCGCCTGACCAAGCGCCGACCTGAACGACATGCCGAGCCGTACTACGGCTTCGCCCCGTTACATCGCAGGTAAACCGACCCCCGGTCTATAAAAGGGGGTTGGAAAATCGATACTCTGGACAAGCACTGTTTACCTCTACTCTACACGATTTGCCCCCTCCCTGACTTGAGCGTCGGAGGGCCGGTGCCGGAAGACCCGGCCACCGGTTCGTGTGCAGGCACCCAGACGGAGGACGCCGCCCACTGTCGGATCGTCGCCCAGCCACGGGAACCAGCCGCTCCTTCTCTCCGATCGCCCCAGACGGAGGACGCTGCCCGTCGACGGACCACCGCCTCGCCGTGAGTAACCACCTTCCGCTCCCTCTCCTCGACCGAAGATTGCCCCCGGGTCCAATTTCCAGCAACAGAACCAATCCGGGCTAGCTACGGGATCATGATGGAACAACATCGTGGATGAAACGGTTGAAGCTGGGACGCTGGGTTTATGCGGTTAGAAGGAATATTGAGATGCTGGGAGATTCGTTGGGAGAGACGTTGGGAGGATCAACGTGGAGGAGATGACGGAGAACAGGGGATGTTTCGGTTTTGTTATGGGACACGGGATTAATCTAGAAGATGGCTGGATTTGTGAGCGTGGATATGGATGAAATGAATCCGGAAGAGAAGGATCACGGGATAAGCTTTCATCCGGCTATGAGCTGGGATTTGATCTCATTCGGAAGACGAGTTCTGTTTTGAGGGAATGATATGGATGAAGCTCATGGCTGAGAAGATGATGCTGGATGCGAAGAAGACACGTAGATGGAATGCTTGGCTTGATCCTTGGAGCTCGGATGGTGAGGACGTGGAGCAGTTGGATTCAGAAGTTGGGAGGAAGTTGGATACGGTTCGGAAGATGACGAGAGGATCTCGGCTTTGTTTATGGACGTGTGATCGTGGGATAAGGCTTGGTTTGTTCGTGGGAGCTAGGGAGTTGGAATGCGATGAAGACGGGATGAGCTGGGGGAGGCTGGTTTGATTCTGTTCGTGGGAGACCTGGAGGATGAACTTGATTCGGTTGAGAACAAGATCTTTGGATGCTCACGGAATGGGAAGAGATCTTGGGTGTGATGCAGATGAAATCTGGGAGTAGGTGTCGTGGAAGATGAACACGGAATGGACTCGGTTCTGGTTGAATGTCGTGGAACAGGGGAGTTGGATTTGGTTCGTGGATCACGGGGAAGATGGGATTTGAAGATGGATGCTGAGGCTTTGAACGCGGGTCACGGGAGGATGAAGCTGAGGAAGCTGGGGAGCAGGGGATCTTTGGATAAGGCTTGGATTCGTGAGCTGAATGGGAAGAAGGGGATTTGATGCGCTGGGAGATTTCTTGCGGATACAAGGAATACGGGAGCTGTGGATAGACTCGGGAGGTTGACGCTGGAACAGTCGCGGACGCGAGATGAACTCGGGACGTTGGAAAACTAGACTCTATTTTGAAGCTTAAAACAGGGGAGGAAAGGGATGACGTGGAAGCTTGTTCTCTAAGCATTTAAAGGGTGACGTGGACATGGGTTCAGCTGTAAACGTGACCTGCACACATTAGTTTAGACATCATCCCAATTAGTTCGATTCGACCTGCACACATTAATTTTGACCAGTAAATAAATAAGTAAAACACTAATTACCTTTAATTTTGCAATGATGAAGGTAACACAATTTTTTTAGTTAAATATTTAAAATATGTGAATTAAAATAATGATAAGTGCTATGAATAAGATATTAATTTATGCATTATTTAGCACTTATCAGTCTTTCTCTACCCTAGCCTTTGTTCTCCTCTTTGTTTGTGGAGTGGTATTCTTCCTCTTTGGTCCGAATGTAAGTTATTTTCTTCTCACCATTGTAAGATAAATCGGGACCTCAGAAAGGTTTTCTAGGGTTTTGGAGGTTTTTGTTTGAAAGAGAGTTTGAAAACTGAAAACGCTCTAAGGGGTATGAAACATTTCAGGTTCAACGTTTCGGAGAGAGAGAGTCCTTAGAATCCGTTTCAAATAGTTCCACTTTAGTCGACTCATTCAGCTTATGAGTCGTTTCCTGTAGATTAGGGGTCGACTCTTTTAACTTAAGAGTCGTCCCTTACTACATGAGTCGATTCCTTATTTACATGAGTCGTCTCCTCAGACAGTTCAAGAGACAAAATCTTTTTAAATAAGATTTAAAAATCGATTGTAAACCACATATCAAATCAACTAAAATTCAACCAATAATAGTCAATCAAAATATGCAATTTATCATTCATAATCAATCATCAAAAAGGATCACAAATGCATAATTCACCTCTAAATTTATAAAAGACTTCTTCATTAAGAGGTTTAGTAAAATATCTGCAATTTGTTTATCAGTATTTAAAAATTCCATTTTTATATCCCCATTTTGAGCATGATCTTTTATGAAATGATGTCTAATTTCTATATGTTTAGATCTTGAGTGTTGTATGAGATTTTTAGTCAAATTTATGGCACTAGTGTTGTCACACCTTATAGAAATTTTATTTTGTTTTATGCAATAATCCTCAAGTTGTTGCTTAATCCATAGGATTTGGGCACAACAACTTCCTACAGCAATATATTCAGCCACAGCTGTAGATAGTGCTACGAAATTTTGCTTCTTGCTAAACCAAGAGATTAAATTTGTTCTAAAAAATTGACAAGTTTCACTTGTACTTTTTCTATCTAATCTACAATCAACAAAATTAGTATCTGAATATCCAATTAAGTCAATTGTAGATTTCTTAGAATACCATAAACCTCAATGTTGTGTTCCTTTTAAGTATTTTAATATCCTTTTAACAGCAATTAAGTGTGATTCTTTAGGAATTACTTGATATCTTGCACACATATAAACATTATGCATTATATCAGGTCTACTTGCTGTAAGATAAAGTAAAGATCCAATCATTTCTCTATACAGCTTTGAATCAAAGGATTTACCATGCTCATCTTTTTCTAACTTACAAGAGAGGCTCATAGGAGTACCTAATGATTTTGAATCTTTCATACCAAACTTTCTTAAGATTTTCTTTATGTATTTGCTTTGGTAGATAAAGATTCCATCTCTTGTTTGCTTGATTTGGAGTCCAAGGAAGAAGTTGAGTTCATCCATCAAACTCATCTCGAACTCACTTTGGATGAGCTTAGCAAATTCTTCACATAAACTTTCATTAGTAGCACCAAATATAATATCATCAACAAATATTCGAACAATCAGAATATCAGCATTTTTCTTTTTAATAAACAGAGTTTTATCAACATTTTTTCTTGAAAAATTATTCTTTATTAAAAAGTTGCTTAATCTATCATACCAAGCTCTAGGAGTTTGCTTCAAGCCATAAAGTGCTTTGTTTAATTTAAAAATATGATCTGAAAGTTTATGATTTTCAAATCCGAATGACTGTTCTACATAAA
Organism: Phoenix dactylifera; assembly: GCF_009389715.1. Classification (NCBI taxonomy): domain Eukaryota; kingdom Viridiplantae; phylum Streptophyta; class Magnoliopsida; order Arecales; family Arecaceae; genus Phoenix; species Phoenix dactylifera. Next base: position 48,651 of record NW_024067994.1, read on the forward strand.
CTTCTTCAGTTATGAAACCATTTAGAAATGCACTTTTGACATCCATCTGAAATAATTTAAAGTCCATAAAGCATGCAAATGCAAGTAATAGCCTAATAGCTTCAAGTCTAGCTACAGGTGCAAAAGTTTCATCAAAATCAATTCCTTCTTCTTGATTATATCCTTTAGCAACTAATCTAGCATTATTTCTAATTACAATTCCATCTTCATTTAATTTATTTCTGAAAATCCATTTTGTCGCAATTACAGAATATTTTCAGACCTTCTAATCAATTCCAAATATTATTTTTTTCAAATTGATTTAGTTCTTCTTGCATAGCTATTAACCAATTGTTATCTTTTTTAACTTCTTCAAAAGATTTTGGTTCTATTTGAGAAACAAATGCAAGGTGATTACAAACATCTCTAATAGAAGATCTAGTCCTAATGCCTTGGAAAGGATCACCAATTATTAAGTCTCTAAGATGACTATGTGCATACCTCCATTCTTTTGGTAGACTAGTTTTATCTTTAAGCATTTGATCTTCTTCTCCTTGATTTTCATCATGTTCTGAATTTTCAGATGCAGAAACATCCTTTAGGGTTAATTTTTTGATTTGCTTGTTGGGTTTTTCTGCATCATCATCGAGATCTACATTCTTTCTTGAAGAAGGGTCATTAGATTCATCAAAAATAACATGCATTGACTCTTCTATGACTAGAGTTCTCTTATTGAATATTCTATATATGCTTTGCTTGATAAAGTATCCAAGAAAAATGGCTTTATCTGATTTAGAATCAAACTTTCCCAAGTTGTCTTTGTCATTATTTAGAACAAAATAATTGAACCAAAAACATGAAAGTATAAAAGATTTGGTTTCTTATTTTTCCATACCTCATAAGGAGTTTTCTTTAGAATTGACCTAATAGTAACTCTGTTAAGAACATGACAGGCTGTGTTTATAACTTCAGCCCAAAGATACTTAGGTAAGTTACTTTCACATAACATAGTCCTAGCCATTTCAGTAAGAGTTCTATTCTTTCTCTCTACAAAGGTGTTTGGTTTGGTTATGGAGGTCAGGTATTGGATGCCATCTCTGAGGTCAGGGATGGGATTCAATACCGGGTAGGTAAGGCTTCACCGTTTGAGAACACTGGGGGGTTCGGGGGCTGGAACCCCCTGGCGTATCATCGGTTAATATAAATATCCTAATCCCCCCCGAGGGGGGCTTTAGGGGGGGTAACGTTCCATTTTGTTGTGGTATTCTTGGTGCAGAAAATTTATGATCAATACCATTTTTAGTGTATAAATTTTTAAAGTTATAATTTTCAAATTTAGTTCCATGATCACTTCTAATCTTGATAGTTTGCAGTCCATGTTCATTTGAAATCTTTTTATATAGTTTAGTGAAAGCTAAAAATGCTTCACTTTTGTGTGCCAAAAATAAAATCCATATATATCTCGAAAAATCATCCACAATAACAAAGCCATAAAGTTTTCCACCTAGGCTTGTAGTATTAGTTGGTCCAAATAAGTCCATGTGTAGAAGCTCTAGGGGTCTAGTTGTGGAGACAACATTTTTAGATTTGAAAGAAACTCTAGTCTGTTTTTCTAGTTGGCATGGAGAGCAGATTTTATCTTTTTCAAATGATAATTTAGGCAAGCCGAAAACAAGTTCTTTTCGGATAAGTTTTGAAATTAAATCCATACCTGCATGAGCTAACTTTCGATGCCATAACCGGCTAGCTTCACTATTTTTTATTTTCATAGCTACCAAATAATCCATGTTTTTTATGAGTATTTGATCTAAATCAATCAAATACACATTTTCATGTCTATGTCCAGTAAATATTACACTACTGTCATTAGTACTAGAAACTAAGCACATAGATGATTCAAAATTCACAACATATCCTTTATCATAGAATTGACTAATTCTTAGTAAATTATGTTTTAATCCATCTACCAATAAAATATTTTCAATAAAAGTTGTTGGAGTGATCCGAATGTTACCAATGCCAATGATTTTGTCTTTTCTATTATCACCAAATGTAACCATTCCTTCATCTTTCTTTTTGAGGGACATGAATTGGGATTCATCCCCTGTCATGTGTCTAGAGCACCCACTGCCCAAATACCATTTTCTGTTTGATACTTGGGATGCTAGACACACCTGCAAAATAGAAATTTAATTCTTTATCTTTCGTACCTAAGCTTTCTTAGGTCCTTGAATGTTAGCAATGATGGTTTCCTTTGGAACCCATATTTTCTTTATTGAAACATTGCTCATAAGATTCTAGCTTATAGGATTGCATGTAGTGTATTTCTATTTAGTTTGTCTAATATGAATAGTGCAAATTTCGGTTGAACATAAATTGGCTTCACAAATATGTTTTTCAATGATTTCTATTTTCTCCAAGGATTATATCCTAAACCAGCTTTATCATAGATAGCTTTTTGACTTTAAAGAATTAGATTTAATTTCTCAGAACTTAGGGTGAATTTGTCTACTATAGGTTTTCAGTTTTCCAACTTCTTTAGCTAACTTCTGATTTTCTTCTTGCAGTTCTTTTCTGTTTTTCAGAAGCAAAATATTTTCTTTTTCCAATAATTGGCTCCTATTTTTTAAGCTAAGTTTTTTATATTTAGTCATTAGTTCAGAAAAAGCATCTTGAAGTTCATCAAAAGTGAAATCATATTCAGTATTCAAATATACCTCATTTTTGTGTGCGATTAGACACAGATTTACAGCTTCTTGTTGTTGTTCTTCTTCTGCAGAGCTGAATTCATCACTGTCACTCCAAGTATCCAGCATAGATTTTTTTCTTAACCTTTTTGGAGCCTTTTTCAATAGAGGACAGTCAGTTATGAAGTGTCCTGGTTTTTTTGCACTCATAGCAAACATATTGCTCCTTATGATTATTTTTCTTGCTTTGCTCCTCCTTGATTACGGGCCTTTTCTTGAAGTTTTCTCTATTTCTTCTGAAAAACTTTTTGAATCTTCTTATAATCAGGGCCATTTTCTCACTGTTATTGGATTCAGAATCCTCGCTCTCATCTTCATGTAGAGTGGACTTAAGAGCAATGGTTTTGTGCTTCTTATGTTTGTCCTCCTCAAAGTTCTGTTTCATTGAAAGCTCATGAGTCATTAAGGAACTCAGTAGTTCTTCCAGTGGGAGAGAGTTGAGATCTTTGGCTTCTTGGATGGCAGTGACCTTTGCTTCCCATGTTTTAGGAAGAGACCTAAGTATTTTTCGAACAAGATCACTGTTAGAGTAAGATCTACTAAGGCTTTTCAAGCTGTTTATAATATCAGTAAATCTAGTAAACATTTCAGTTATAGACTCACTGTTTTTCATTTTAAATAGTTCATATTTATGCACTAGCATACTGATTTTAAATTCTTTTACCTGGTTAGTGCCTTCATGTGTAATTTCCAGCCTATCCCAGATTTCTTTAGCAGTCATGCATTTAGATATACGATTAAACTCATTTGCATCTAAAGAACAGTAAAGAACATTCATGGCTTTTGCATTCAGCTAAGCCATTCTTCTATCATGGTCATCCCATTCAATTTCAGATTTGAATAAGGTGATGCCATTAATAATCTTAGTTGGTGTGTGAGATCCATTGACAATAACAGTCCATAAATCATAGTCAAGTGCTTGAATAAAAATACGCATACGTGCTTTCCAATAAGTAAAGTGTGTGCCATTGAAAAGAGGTGGTCTGTTGGTAGATTGCCCTTCGGCAATAGAAATTTCCATAGAGGCTGCAATGATTTTTAACTCTTGATTGTTAGATCAATAAGTTACTGTGAGTACCAGGCTCTGATACCACTTGTTGCCCAGAGGTGCAGCCCAAGAGGGGAGGTGAATTGGGTCTCTTAAAATTAATAGTATCAAGAATGTGAGTTACTGTTATCTTTCAATAACTTGTAGATTTAGCAGCAGAATTAAAGTTGCACAAATAAAGCAATGGACGAAAAAAAACAAACCATACACACAAATACCAGAATTTATAGTGGTTCAGTACACTCCCAGCACCTACATCCACTCCCTAAGCCTAGCTTGAGATTTCACTATAACCCAGCAGATTACAGCCTGATTGTTTTCCGGGCTCACAAATCAAAAACCCAGTTGGTTTTCCCAGGCAACCAACCGAAAATCTATTACGGTTTGTTTTCCGGGCTTACAAACAATCCAGTTGGTTTTTAGACAAACCAACCAAAAATTTTACACCGTTTGTTTTTCCAGACTCACAAACAATCTAGTTGGTTTTCAGACAAACCAACCAAAAACTTTTTTCTCTTGCTGAATACTTCCGATTCAGCAACTTCCAATTAAGGCTTGGAAGAGCCTTTACAAGTTTCAAATGAATGAAACTGTTACAGCAACAATTAATCCAAATAAATGAATGTTGTAACCAGAAAACTTAAAGCTTCAGAGTATATAGAATGAATCAATAAAAATAAAAGCTGATGCCAATGAAGAAGTTGGCTGTGGAAGAATGTTCCAATGCTTGAGCAGCAGCTCTTCTCGATTCAATGAGAAGCTTCGACTGATTTCCTCACAGAAGTAAGTTTCAGAAGAATGCCGGTGAGGATGATGAACTATTTAGCTTTTTCTTCTCTTTTCATTAGTGAAAACTTTTCTTTCTTAATAGAATCCTTTTCACTTTCCTTGTTGTTTTCCTTCTAGGGTTCCCTTGAATTTATAGACGAGTTCTTCAGAGGAATTTGAATTCCTTTCTTTCCGTTCTGATGGAAATTTTTCTATTATAGAAGAAAACAAAAGTTGTTTCAAGCTTTCCGTTGTAGTCCCAGCGGTACAGGGGTCGACTCATGTAACTCAGGGGTCGATTCATGTTTATCCTGGGTCGGCACTTCAAGATATTAAGATGGCTCTTGCTGTGATAACTTCAAAAGGTCGACTCTTTAACCTTAAGGGTCGACTCATGTTCTTCAGGAGTCGCCTTTTTAAACACAAGAGTCGACTCATTTTCTTTAGAAGTCGCCTCTTTAAACACAAGGGTCGACTTATGCAGTAATTTTTCTGACTGATGTTGAGACTGAACTGGGGTCGACTCTTCAAATGCAAGGGTCGACTCTTCAATTTCGGAGGTCAACTCATTTGGAATAAGGGTCGACTCTTCAAACTTTGTCTCAGGGTGTAAAAGCTCTCTGTTTAATTTGAACTACATACGGGTCGACTCATGTTTTGTGGGGGTCGACTCATTGACTATGTCACTTGAAGAAAACATGCCAGAGTCAACTCAAACTTGTCCTTTTGCTTAGGGGTCGACTCAACTTTTTCAAACAGAAAACTTTAGACTTCATCTTTGATCTCCATGGATTAGATTAGAATCATTTTCCTTTTAGAACTTACCCAATGAAGTGTTTGCGAAGAACTAAAGATTTTGCAGTGCTTCATTTCTTCTGATTTTTCTTGACTTATAAAACTTCACAATTAAGCCAACATCATTAGTACACAACATCATCTCAAGTGTTTTGTAATTATTAAAATTCATCCTTTAGGGTTGACAAAGTGTAGTGGAAGCAAACTTAGTTAAGCTCTTGTTAAGCACACTTAAACTACTTTTAGAAATCAAGCTAGAGCAATTATACAATATAATAAAAGAAATAAGGCAAGAGGCACAAAATGAACACAATACAAACACAAGCATATATAGTGGTTTGGTGCACCCCAAGGCACCTACGTCCACTCCCCAAGCGTATCCTTGAGAATTTACTATAATAACCCTTCGGATTACAGTTGGATTGTTTTGCCAAGCTCACAATCCAAAAATCCTACAGTTGATTTTACGGGATCACCAACAAAACCTAACCATTGGTTTTACGGGCTCACCAACAAACCTACACCATTGGTTTTACAGGCTCATTAACAAACCTCACAAAGGAATAAGAGAATCAAGGTATAAAGCTGTTAAATGAGCAAATAATACAAGTATGCACAAAGTAAAGAGAAGAGAGAATAGTTATCGATTTGAGGATGCTCTTCTTCTCTTACTGAAATTGCTTCACTTCTTAATGGATTGGTAGAGCTCTTGAAGTCACTTGAATTCTGCTCAATAACCTTCCTTTGGATTTTGAAATAAAGAAATGAATGAAGTCATCTAGATTTGCTTTTTCTCTTGAATGCTCACTCTAATTTCCCAAAAGATTATTTCCTTGAGGAATAGTGGCTCTTAAATACTTCTCCAATCCCCAAAAATCAGTTTTTAGTCATTGGATTGAAGAAATTAGCCGTTTATAGCCGTTGGAGCCTTAAAATGTACTTCTACAGAACTAGCCGTTATGCTGTCTGTGGAGTGATCGATTAAAACCCCGTTTGATTTTGATGAGCTCAAAGCATTTGAGTATATCTTGTGATTACTAATGAATTCAATTGAGTGTTTCAGTGAAAATCCTGTCCAAGTGTCTCTAGACTTGGTTCATAGCATTTTGGATAAGTTAAGAAGTCTGCATGAACCAATGTCTGAGATACGAGTCGACTCCCGAGTTTCACGAGTCGACTCCAAGCGTATCAAGGTCACTGGCACGAGCTCGAGTCGACTCCTGATCAGTACGAGTCGACTCCGACTGAAAACAGACAGAAGGACAGAAGAGCAGTTTTTCAGGTCTGAGATTCGAGTCGACTCCAGTGGAATGCGAGTCGACTCCCAGCGGTACACATAGAAAAAGTCAGAGAGCGTTTTATGGACTCTGAGATTCGAGTCGACTCCAGTGGAACGCGAGTCGACTCCCAGCGGTACACAAAGAAAAAGTCAGAGAGCGTTTTATGGACTCTGAGATTCGAGTCGACTCCCGCAGTACGCGAGTCGACTCCGAGACTGTGCGACCATCGACAGATAGAAGACCATGTTACTGCCTCTGAGATTCGAGTCGACTCCCAGACAGCTCGAGTCGACTCCAAGACAAGCTTCACGTCCAAAGGCAGAAGACCAACTTTCGGAAACTGAGAGCCGAGTCGACTCCAAGGAAGTTCGAGTCGACTCCAAGACTGGATGAGCCAAAAGACAGAATATCGGGAGTTCGGGCTCTGAGATTCGAGTCGACTCCCAGGACAGTCGAGTCGACTCGAGTGGACAAAATTCAAATTTGGATCCACGGACTACAGAGGATGAGCCGACTCCAAAATTGCCAGGTCAGCGCCAGAAGTTGGCGAGTCGACTCCGGGTCAAGACGAGTCGACTCCCAGTCAAGACGGCAACTTTAATTCAAACTGGGAACAGTTGCCGAGTCGACTCCGGAGAAGCTCGAGTCGACTCCTGCTACAGCCGAGTCGACTCCTGATCGCGCGAGTCGACTCCAACCCACCAACGGTCACATTGTCAGGCTGCGCAGAGTGTGCAGAACGGCCAGAAAAAGCAGAGTAACGGCTAGTTTCCGTGGGGGTTGACTTAAATAGCCACAGAAGACTGTAGCAAGGTAGAGAACACATATTCCACTCCTAGCATTCAAGTCTTCAAGCTCTCTAAGTGCTCTTCAACGAGAAAAAGGGAAGATCTGCATTTACTGCTCCACCAACATCTTCCCAGCATTCAAAGCTTCCTCCTCCTGCTTTCAAGTCGATCACTCTTTCAAGAGGAGACCGGAGTTCCAGAAGCCACACCTCTTCACCATCTTAAAAGCGTTTGAGGGCTTCTAACTCCTTTACGATTATATTGTTTTAAATCTGCTTTTTGAGAAGCTATTTTCTGTTTTCTTCTATCTCGTGTATTTACTTGATTCAATCGGGGGATTGAATCAAGGGGATTAAGGTTGGTTGGTGAGCCGGTTTAAAACCAACGAGTGTAAGGGTTTGATTGTGAGCCCGGGAAAACAATCGGGGTTGGTTCTAGTCGGTGAGCCTGGGAAAAACCGACTGAGTTCGTTGTGAGCTCGTAAAACAACAAGTTCGGTTGTGAGCTTGCAAAACAACCGGCTGTAATCCAAGGGGGTTATAGTGAAATTCCCAAGTGAGACTTGGCGAGTGGACGTAGGAGCAAGGGTTAGCTCCGAACCACTATAAAACTTTGTGTTTGTAGTGCATTGTCTCTCATCTTCTTCCCCACACATTACTCACAGCACTTAGCTTTAATTAAATAACTGGCTATAGTATTTCGTTAATCATCCACAAAGTTTTAATTAGCTAAGTTAATTTAAAAACCCAATTCACCCCCCCCTCTTGGGTTGTCTATCTGGGCAACAAGTGGTATCAGAGCCAAAAACTCTTCCACTCAAGAGTTAAAAGATCAAAATGACAACCCCATTTGGATCTTCTCACATTGAGGGTCAGTCCACCCAAAGACCTCCTTTCTTCAATGGATCCGACTACTCATACTGGAAGGCTAGGATGAGAATATTCATCCAAGCCCAAGACTATGAGATGTGGACCATTGTAGTGAATGGCCCATACATCCCATCCACATATGTAGAGGGTGTTAAGGTACCCAAACTAGAAACGGATTGGGATGAACATGACATGAGGAAGGCACAACTAAACTCTAAAGCAATGAATGTGTTTTATTGTGCCTTAGACCGTAATGAATTCAATAGAGTTTCAACTTGTAATTCTGCAAAAGAAATTTGGGACAGACTTGAAGTGACCCATGAGGGCACGAATCAAGTCAAGGAATCCAAAATAAACATCTTGGTTCATAAATATGAACTATTTAAAATGGATTCAAATGAAACAATCACAAGCATGTTCACTAGGTTTACTGATATTGTCAATGGCCTAAAAAGCCTTGGCAAGAACTATACTAACAGTGAACTTGTCAGGAAAATCCTTCGGTGTCTACCAAGGTTGTGGGAAGCCAAGGTGACGGCGATCCAAGAAGCTAAAGACTTGAACAAGCTTCAACTTGAAGAGCTCCTTGGATCCCTGATGACGCATGAGCTTACCATGAAACAACACAACGAGGAAGAGTCCTCCCATAAGAAAAAGGTAATAGCTTTAAAATCTACTTCTTCTAACAAGGACCTGTCTTGCAGCAGCAGCAGTGAAGAGGAAGAAGATGAGGAAGATGGTGGTGAGGCACTTCTTGTGCGCAAGTTCAAGAAGTTTATCAACCACAAGAAGACGTATCATCAAAGGAGAGGTCCCTCAAATTCCTACCGCAGAGACAAAGGTAAGGAAAGGGAAAATGAGGGGATTGGGTGTTACGAGTGCAAGAAGCCGGGACACATAAGAGCAGAGTGCCCCTTATTGAAGAAGGGGAGTAAGTACAAGAAGAAGAAGGCACTTGTCACCACCCTATCGGACTCCGACACATCATCTTCATCATCGGATGAAGAACAAGAAGAGAAGGCCAATTTCTGTTTCATGGCCAACGAAAATGAGGTAATTTCCGATACGCATTTTGATTTTACATTTGATGAACTTTATGATGCGTTCAATGAATTAGTGATTGAGTATAAGAATATAAATGTTAAAAACAAAGAACTAAAAGTAACTAACCAAAGTTATATTCATAAGCATGATTCATTAATTAAGGATAAAGATAATCTCACCAAAGAAAATCTAGAACTTAAGACAAGCAACCAACTCCTAATTAAGAAGACTAACACCTTAACGAAAGATATTGAGAAACTAACAAAGGAATTTTCAGATCTCAAAAACCATATACAAGTCTTAAACAAGGATCTAACTAAAGAGCTAAATGATCTAAAAACCGAAAATCAGACATTAACTAAAGAACTAAACAAATACAAACCCTTAGTTGAAAAATTCACATATAGTTCTGAAAAGTTAAACATGATACTTAATAATCAACGAGCCGTATTTAATAAAGCGGGTTTAGGGTATAAACCAAGGAATAAGCAAAAACTTCTTAGTAACTTCTTTGTTAAAGCTGGGAAAACTAAAATTAAGAAAATAACTTGCTTTTGTTGTGGAATAATAGGACATAAAGCAAATGCATGTAATTTTAGGAAAAGTAAAACTAAAAGAAAAAATAAAAGGGTATGGGTTCCAAAAGGAACCAACTTGACTAACCATGAAGGACCCAAGAAAACTTGGGTACCTAAGATGACATGATTTGCTTGTGTAGGAGTGTCTTGCAGCCAAGGTCAACAAAAACTGCTGGTATTTGGATAGTGGCTGTTCAAGGCACATGACGGGTGATAAAGATCAATTTTTCACCCTTGAAGCTAAGAAGGGAGGTGCTGTGATTTTTGGAGACAACAACCAAGGTCACATCATTGGTATTGGTAAAGTTCAAATCACCCCTTCTACCTTTATAGATAATGTTAGATATGTTGATGGTCTTAAGTATAACTTGTTAAGCATTAGTCAATTATGTGATAAAGGATATGATGTTATGTTTAAACCATCACTATGTATTATAACAAATCCTAATGATAATAGTTTAGTTTTTAAAGGGATGAGACGTGGAAATGTATATGTGGTAGATCTAGAAGACCTTACAAAACATAACCAATGTTTAGTTGTTAATGAAACTAAAGAAAATGATGCTAGTTGGTTATGGCACCGTAAGTTAGGTCATGCAAGCATGGACACAATAACTAAACTAGTTAAAAGAGACTCCGTGATAGGTTTGCCAAAATTAAAATTTGAAAAGAACAAAATATGTGAAGCATGTCAATTTGGCAAACAATCTAGAAACTCTTTTAAATCCATAAAATGTGTCTCTACTTCTAGGCCTCTAGAATTACTACACATGGACCTATTTGGTCCAACTAGAACAACAAGCCTAGGTGGAAATAAATATGGTCTAGTTATAGTAGATGATTACTCTAGGTACACATGGGTCATGTTTCTAGCGCATAAGGATCAAGCATTTTCTATGTTTAAGAAGTTCCATAAGGAAGTAACAAATGCTAGAGAGTCCTCAGTTATAGCTATTAGAAGTGACCATGGTACCGAATTCGAAAATCAATTATTTGATGAATTTTGTAGTAAAAAGGGGATAACCCATAATTTCTCAGCACCAAGGACACCACAACAAAATGGAGTTGTGGAAAGGAAAAATAGAACCCTAGAGGAAATGGCTAGAACGATGTTATGTGAAAGTAACCTCCTTAAGTACTTTTGGGGAGAAGCCATTAATACTTCTTGCCATGTATTAAATAGAGTTCTATTAAGACCCATCATAAAGAAAACACCATATGAACTGTGGAAAAACAGAAAACCAAAGGTTAACTATTTTCATGTTTTCGGATGTAGGTGTTTTGTACATAATAATGGAAAAGATAATCTAGGGAAATTTGATCCAAAATCTGATGAAGGAATATTCCTAGGTTATTCTACAACTAGTAAAGCCTATAGAATCTTTAATAAAAGAACCCTAGTTATAGAAGAATCTATACATGTTGTTTTTGATGACTCTAGTGATATCTCATCTAGTAAGAAGGTTAATTTTGATGATGATATTGAAATACTTGAAGAAAAGATAGATGAGATGGGATTACAAGATGATAATCAAAAGTTGATTGAAGGAGAATCATCAAACCAAGAGCCTATAGTGGATCATGGGCTAACTAAAGCTTGGAGGTATGCTCATGGGCATCCTAAGGAACTAATTCTAGATGATCCATCCCAACCCGTTAGGACTAGAGCATCCCTTAGAAATTTGAATAACCATCTAGCTTTTGTTTCACACTTTGAGCCCAAACATATAGAAGAAGCCGAAAATGATGTAAATTGGATAAATGCAATGCAAGAAGAACTAAACCAATTTACTAGAAACAAAGTGTGGGATCTAGTAGAGAGACCTTCTGAATATCCAATTATAGGTACAAAATGGATATATAAAAATAAGCTAGATGAAAATGGAATTGTTATAAGGAATAAGGCTAGACTAGTAGCAAAGGGTTATAATCAAGAAGAAGGTATAGACTTTGATGAAACCTTTGCTCCCGTAGCTAGACTTGAGGCTATTAGACTATTATTAGCATATGCATGCTCTAAGGACTTCAAGCTATATCAAATGGATGTAAAAAGTGCTTTTCTAAATGGGTTTATTAATGAGGAGGTATATGTGGAACAACCTCCTGGTTTTGAAAATCATCAATACCCCAATCATGTGTATAAACTGAACAAAGCACTTTATGGTCTAAAACAAGCACCTAGAGCATGGTATGAGAGACTTAGTAAATTTCTATTAGAACATGAATTCTCTAGGGGAAATGTAGATACAACATTATTTCTAAAAAAGAAAAATAAGGATATGTTATTAGTACAGATTTATGTTGATGATATCATTTTTGGTGCTACTAACAATCGCCTCTGCGAGGAATTTGCTGATTTGATGCAGAGTGAGTTTGAGATGAGCATGATGGGAGAGCTGAACTACTTCCTCGGGCTTCAAATCAAACAATCTGAAGGAGGCATCTTCATCAATCAAGCCAAATATATCAAGGAGATGCTCAAGAAGTTCGATATGGAGGGAAACAAGTCAATCAGCACCCCCATGAGCTCATCATGTAAGTTAGACCAAGATGAATCAGGTAAATCTGTAGATCAAAAACTTTATAGAGGTATGATAGGTTCTTTACTGTATCTTACTGCAAGTAGGCCTGATATTATGTTTAGTGTGTGCATGTGTGCTAGATATCAGGCTAATCCTAAAGAATCACACCTAGCTGCAGTTAAGAGAATCTTTAAATACTTAATAGGAACTAAGAACATAGGGCTGTGGTACTCTAAAGAATCTAGCCTAAACTTAATAGGGTACACAGATTCAGACTTCGCTGGATGTAAGCTTGATAGAAAAAGTACCAGCGGGTCTTGTCAATTTCTAGGAGAAAACCTAATCTCATGGTTTAGCAAGAAATAAAACTCGGTTGCATTATCCACTGCAGAAGCTGAATATGTTGCAGCCGGGAGTTGTTGTGCTCAAATCTTGTGGATTAAACAACAATTAGAAGATTATGGCATTAAACAAGATAAAATCCCCATTAATTGTGATAATACAAGTGCCATAAACCTAACTAAAAATCCAATTCAACACTCAAGAACTAAACACATTGAGATAAGACATCACTTCATAAGAGATCATGTATTGAATGGTGATGTGACTCTCCAATTTGTTTGTACTGATAATCAATTAGCAGATATTTTCACAAAACCCCTAAGTGAAGAGAGGTTCAGTGTACTTAGGAGGGGATTAGGAGTGATTGACCCATCCTAGTGGGAGTTTCCACTAGATTAATTGATTTTGATGGTTAAAATGAGGTTAAAATAGAGTTTCTATTCAATGATCATCAAATCAGATCCCAACTAGGTGATTTTTCCTCATTTGGCACGGTTATAGCATGATTTTTAAGTGCGTGCCAAGGTTAGAGACGACTCGAGTAAGTTTCAGAGCCGGCTCCTAAGGGGGAGTCGACTCGCGCATTTGGGGGAGTCGACTCGCAAAGTTGGCAGCTGAGGGGGAGTCGACTCGCACATTGTCGGGAGTCGACTCGAAGTCTACAGGCGCATAAGGAGAGTCGACTCGCGCATTTTCTGGAGTCGACTCGAGGTCGAGTCGACTCGCGACTCAGGGGAGTCGACTCGCAGTCGGGATCCGACTTTTTAACCCTAGGTTTGTCGTTTCGCAAACACTTTTTCTCAAGCCGCCACTGTTCACAAAGCCCTAGAGCCGACTCCTAGGTCATCCTCGATCGTCTCCAAGCCCTTTTCCCGTCGATTCTTCGCCGGACATTGAGTTTCCGTCCGTTCCTAGGTCTTTTCAGGTCAGTCCCGAGCTTCCTCTATCGATCCTTCTTCGTTCTCTAGGTTTTCATCTCGTTTAGGTCAAGATGCCTCGCAAGGGAGTTGTTAGAAAGAGGTCCCATCCCGTGGCCGGTCCCGAGCGGCGCTCCAAGGCGCGGCACGATCCCGCGAGGCAACCTCCTCCGGATCGTTCCCCGCCTAGGGTGGTTCATGTTAGGCCGTTGGCCGGGAAGGCCGTCACCTCCGGGAGGTATGTCACTTTCGACTATCTCTCCCGGGAAGGATTCACCATAGGCGATAGGCTTAGAGCCCAGGGTCTAGAGTACTTCCTCACCTTGGACCTTCCCACCTATCCTGGCCTAGTTCAAGAGTTCTACAGTACCGTCCATCGGGGAGATGGAGGTATTGAGGGCACGGTATTAGGTGTCCCATTGCGTGTCACAGAGGACCTCATTGCCCATATCCTCCACCTTCCATTAGTAGGGGTGGCTCCTGCACATCCTGAGGATAGATTTGAGGCCCTTACGATCGTCTTAGGGCATCCACCTCAGTCTCCCCTAGATGAGGTATCTGCTAGCTCACTTCCTATTGAAGTGAGAATCCTTTTGAGCATTTTGTCCAGGTCCATCTTCCCTAAGACAGGGAGATTTGATTTTGTGAATGAGAGGGACCTAGCTATTATGTCTTACATTCTTCAGGACACCCCGGTCAACTTCCCCAAGCTCATTTATAGGTATATGTGTGAGCCCCTGGATAGACCTAGGCTCTCCCTCCCATACGGAATGTTATTCACTCTTCTCTTTAGGTAGTACGAAATCTCCATTCCTGAGAAGGAACCCTCTCGTGCCTTGCGATGGACTGATCGCTTGGGTACGGGGACCATGCACAGGATGGGATTTCGGAAGAGAGAAGGGATCTGGGTTAGGAAGTCCACTCTCATCGCTCAGACCACCAGACCATCACCCAGTCCTGAGCCAGATTCTGACTACCCAGAGTCCCCAGACCATCCAGACCTTCCATCCACTCCTCCTGCTCCTACCACCTCTGCCGGACCTTCCTCCTCAGCTCCACCATCTATGGAGGTCCGTATTGATCCAGAGCAGCTCCGGGAGCTGCGGCAGGAGATCGTCCGAGATTTGAGGGACGAGCTGCTCCGGGAGCTCCGAGGTTCCGTGCCAGCTCCCACTCCTGCACCCACTCCATCCTCAGCACTGGTCCCATCCTTGACAGCCGTGACAGACATGACGGCTGAGGTGCGGCAGGAGATCTACAACATTAGGACCCTGGTGCAGGCCCAGTTCCACAGCATGAGCGAGGTCACGAGCACCACGAGGAGGATGCGGGATGACATCCGCCGTGACATGCACACCACCACCGAGGGGGCTGAGCGCTTGTCGAATGTGCTCATCGACAAGCTGGACGCACTTCAGACCTCGGTGACTGGGCTTCAGACGTCGGTGACTGAGCTCTCCACTACACATAGCAGAGCCACCACGTCTATTATCACGCAGCTGGGCCATGTTACAGAGGCAGTCGCCCTCCTCATGGAGCAGAGCCGATTGAGAGGAGGAGTCACATCCTCGAGAGGAGGAGCTACATCCTCCAGAGGAGGAGATGTATCCTCGAGAGGGAGAGCTACATCCTCCAGAGGAGGAGATGTATCCTCGAGAGGGGGAGGCACATCCTCGAGGAGGTCATAGATGATTTTGAGTTGTGTTTTGTCTTCTTTTGTATTGTTCTTGCTTTACCTATTGTATGCTCAAATGTATTCACCTTCATATCAATACAATGAGTAGACATCTTATCTTCATTTCTGTGCCATTTGATGATTGACTGTGCCATTTGTGCCATTGATTATGTGTGATTACCTCCTTTTTGGTATGATGACAAAAAGGGGGAGAAATGTGTAAAATATGTAAAAGGGAAGAAATATTAAAAAATATGTAAAAGAAATCAATGGAAATAAATAAAACGATAAACTCTTAAAAACACACATAAATTTGTTCTAAGTGGATTCGGTACCTCGAGGCTCATTATCTCTCTTTTGGGGCTCCTAATGGAGTAATCTCCAGAATCTATTCAAGGGATATTCGGAGATTAGCTGAATCCTACTCAAGAACAAATTGACAGATTTTCCCTCTAAAAACAAAAATTTTAGTTCAAAAATTTCAAAGCATTAAAAGAAAATTCAGAAAATCAAAACATAGTTGAATGCATATGTTGAGGGGGAGAATCTGAATTTTAATCAAGCTAAATCATTAATGTCATATAAGCCAAACAATTGATTGCAGAATATGAAGGCTTATATAATTCCAAATGAAAGGGGAAACTTTAACTCCGAAATTTAATGTTTCACTCCTTTCAAACTTGGATAAATTAAATTATCAAGACATTTGAATTCATTTATGGAGTTTATTTCATTATTTACTGGGCAACTCATTTTACATATACTCAAAGTTTTGTCATCATCAAAAAGGGGGAGATTGTGGAGTGATCGATTAAAACCCCGTTTGATTTTGATGAGCTCAAAGCATTTGAGTATATCTTGTGATTACTAATGAATTCAATTGAGTGTTTCAGTGAAAATCCTGTCCAAGTGTCTCTAGACTTGGTTCATAGCATTTTGGATAAGTTAAGAAGTCTGCATGAACCAATGTCTGAGATACGAGTCGACTCCCGAGTTTCACGAGTCGACTCCAAGCGTATCAAGGTCACTGGCACGAGCTCGAGTCGACTCCTGATCAGTACGAGTCGACTCCGACTGAAAACAGACAGAAGGACAGAAGAGCAGTTTTTCAGGTCTGAGATTCGAGTCGACTCCAGTGGAATGCGAGTCGACTCCCAGCGGTACACACAGAAAAAGTCAGAGAGCGTTTTATGGACTCTGAGATTCGAGTCGACTCCAGTGGAACGCGAGTCGACTCCCAGCGGTACACAAAGAAAAAGTCAGAGAGCATTTTATGGACTCTGAGATTCGAGTCGACTCCCGCAGTACGCGAGTCGACTCCGAGACTGTGCGACCATCGACAGACAGAAGACCATGTTACTGCCTCTGAGATTCGAGTCGACTCCCAGACAGCTCGAGTCGACTCCAAGACAAGCTTCACGTCAAAAGGCAGAAGACCAACTTTCGGAAACTGAGAGCCGAGTCGACTCCAAGGAAGTTCGAGTCGACTCCAAGACTGGATGAGCCAAAAGACAGAGAATCGGGAGTTCGGGCTCTGAGATTCGAGTCGACTCCCAGGACAGTCGAGTCGACTCGAGTGGACAAAATTCAAATTTGGATCCACAGACTACAGAGGATGAGCCGACTCCAAAATTGCCAGGTCAGCGCCAGAAGTTGGCGAGTCGACTCCGGGTCAAGACGAGTCGACTCCCAGTCAAGACGGCAACTTTAATTCAAACTAGGGAACAGTTGCCGAGTCGACTTCGGAGAAGCTCGAGTCGACTCCTGCTACAGCCGAGTCGACTCCTGATCGCGCGAGTCGACTCCAACCCACCAACGGTCACATTGTCAGGCTGCGCAGAGTGTGCAGAACGGCCAGAAAAAGCAGAGTAACGGCTAGTTTCCGTGGGGGTTGACTTAAATAGCCACAGAAGACTGTAGCAAGGTAGAGAACACATATTCCACTCCTAGCATTCAAGTCTTCAAGCTCTCTAAGTGCTCTTCAACGAGAAAAAGGGAAGATCTGCATTTACTGCTCCACCAACATCTTCCCAGCATTCAAAGCTTCCTCCTCCTGCTTTCAAGTCGATCACTCTTTCAAGAGGAGACCGGAGTTCCAGAAGCCACACCTCTTCACCATCTTAAAAGCGTTTGAGGGCTTCTAACTCCTTTACGATTATATTGTTTTAAATCTGCTTTTTGAGAAGCTATTTTCTGTTTTCTTCTATCTCGTGTATTTACTTGATTCAATCGGGGGATTGAATCAAGGGGATTAAGGTTGGTTGGTGAGCCGGTTTAAAACCAACGAGTGTAAGGGTTTGATTGTGAGCCCGAAAAAACAATCGGGGTTGGTTCTAGTCGGTGAGCCTGGGAAAACCGACCGAGTTCGTTGTGAGCTCGTAAAACAACAAGTTCGGTTGTGAGCTTGCAAAACAACCGGCTGTAATCTAAGGGGGTTATAGTGAAATTCCCAAGTGAGACTTGGGGAGTGGACGTAGGAGCAAGGGTTAGCTCCGAACCACTATAAAACTTTGTGTTTGTAGTGCATTGTCTCTCATCTTCTTCCCCACACATTACTCACAGCACTTAGCTTTAATTAAATAACTGGCTATAGTATTTCGTTAATCATCCACAAAGTTTTAATTAGCTAAGTTAATTTAAAAACCCAATTCACCCCCCCCCCCTCTTGGGTTGTCTATCTGGGCAACACTGTCAGTTGTGCTCGGGTCGACTCGAATTTCGCTGGAGCTGACTTGAGTAAGGTTGGAATCAACTCAAGCTTCCTTGGAGTCGACTCTGGCAGAAAATTTCAGAGAGCAGTTTTTTTTTGTTCAAGCAAGCTGGGGTCGACTCGAACTTCAGTGGGGTTGGCTCGAGCTACAGTGGAGTCGGTTCGAGCTACAGTTGAATCGACTCTGACAGGAAAATCCAAAGAACAATTTTCTAATGATACAAGTTGGGGTCGACTCAGACTTTTTTAGGGTCGACTCGAGGATGGTTGGGGTCGACTCGAGCTTGATGGAGTCGGCTTTGATAGAAAATTCTAGAGAGCAATTTTCTTGTGAAACTTGTTGGGGTTGACTCGAGCTATAGTGTCATTTTCTGGGGTTGACCCGAACCTTGTGCCACGCATGCCAAGTTGTGCCAAATGTGCTAGAGTCAGCTCTAATCTTTCTGGGGTTGACTCTAGGTCTATGCCAAGTGTGCCAAAGCATGCCAAGGTGTGCCAAAGTGTGCCATATGTACCAAAATCGGCTCCAAACATACTAGGATCAACTCTAACCCTGATTTTCTGCATCTTAAGGTTAGTTTTGCATATAAAATTAATAAAAAAATATTGCAAATAATTTAGGATACTTGGCACAGTAAAGTTTCATCCCTTCAACTAAGAAAAAGATAGAATTGCCCTTTAATAAGGTAACTTGACTCTTTACTTTGTTAAACTAAAATTTAGGTTTTCTCTCAAGTTCTTCTAATAAATTTGTCTTTAGCTGAGTTTTTTAGAGTTGTTTTAAATCTTTATGTCAAGTGTATCAAAAGTGTATCGAGAATGTTTAGTATATCGAGAGAGTATCATTTCTTTCTTCCTTAAGTGTTTATGTACTTGATTAATTAGTACTTTCATATTACCTCCATGGCTTTGTACTCATCAAAATCACACTAGAGTCAAAATAATCTTCCCCTTTTTGATGATTACAAAATATTGAATATTAGCAAATTGTTATTCATGTGAGAAGTAAGGTTTAATGTATAGGAATAGCTTTTGGTGCAAAAATTTCAAAATAGTCCAATTTAGAGAATATATCAATGAACCAAAAGCTCCTCCTATCTTATCCAAATGATGCCAAATGAATTTTAGCTTTGCTCCCCCTTACTCTTGTATTTCATTAAAACAAAATTTTTAAAAGTTTGTGTCAAAGCAAGAGTTTCATGTTATGTATCGAGGCAAAAAATATCTCTATGATTATGTACCAAATGCTTACGTACCATACCTTCTTATATATCTAGACTTATGTATCGTGAATTTTCATGTATCATGAGTTATGTATCATGAATTCTTATGTATCATGAATTTTCATATTTTCTTTTCGTCAAAATTTAGATTTTCCTTTTGTCAAAATTCAGATTTTCTTTTTGTCAAAATTCATATTTTTTTTGTTTATCAAAATTTAGATTTTCTTTTTGTCACATGTCTTCCCCTTAAGTATATAATGTATGCCTCTTAGTTTAAGGGTTAATGCTCATATTTTCTCCCCTAATCAATCTTTCTTATGGAATTTCTCTCTTATATGTTCTTCCCCTTTTGTCATCATCAAAAAGAATGAATAATAATGAAATGGATAGCATTGTAATGACAATCACAAAGATCATAACTCAAGAGAAAATAATGTATTTCATCTATACATTGTTCTAGAAATGCAAAGTACAATCACTTTAAAGTAGTTCATCAACAAAAGGCAAATGTCAGAAATACATATAAGAACTAGAGAAACTCTAGGCACTAATTGAGATGTGCTCCTATTGTACTATCACTAGGCCTAGATGGATCTAATGACTGTGATCGAGCTCTAGATCTCCTAGTATAGGTGGCGAGGGAAGGTCTGGTCTGATGAGAGTGAGATAGTCTATGAGCCCTGTGGATTGGTTGGCTCTGTGCTGAGACATCAGAATCAGCTGCTCGAGACGCGATGGGACCATGTAGCTCTTTCTCAATAGTAGTCATCTGATCTGAAAAACTCGTCACCTATGTCGATACGCCCCTGATCTATGCTGACAAGCTGTCTGATAAGCTCTCTAGCTGACTCGTCAGCCTATCTGAAAGGCTCATCACCTGAGTCGATCTCATATCAGCCATCCTACTCCACTGCTCATCCCTGAAACTGGTAGATACTGATGATGAAGGTCCTGCCTCTATATGTGAAGATGGATGCTTGGCAGATATCTCAGGCTCTAGGATGAAATCTTCGGGCTCTGGTAAATCAGCCTCAGCTGCCTGTCCCTCCAACTCTGGCCCTGCAGTTCTGCGTACCCAGTGACTTTCCAACTTTTGGTATCCCATCCGATGAAGTGACCGTGCGTTGTAGGTATCATTGTGCAGCCGTGCTTTGGAGATCTCTCCCTCTAAACAAATTTGATACTCTCTAAAGATCAAGGAAAGTACCATACCATAGGATAAAGAGGCCTTCGCCCTAGACACGGCCTCACGCATCTGTCTCATTATCATCACCGGAAGATTCAGGGGAATGCCCTGAATGACATACTCCATAATCACTAGCTCTCGCTCAGATACATAGTCAAATCTCCCACTCTTCGGAAATAATATCCGTCCTATGAAATTATGAAGCAGTCTTATCTTTGTTGATAATGTACTAGCAATCAGATCATCAAAATAGTCTAACTCATCTCTCTCCAAGACCATCTATAAGGCTCTAACCATGTCCTCTAATCTGTTGGGTGTAGCACCCTCACAAGGTAGATGTAGTAGGTGACCGAGACTCTGCTCAGTAAGGATAATTCGGACTCCACGGACATTGGACCTAATCCCTCCTGAACCAACCCATAATGATGCATAAAACTCACGAACTAACCCTGGGTAGGTCCGTACATCCAAAGAATAGAGATATTCACATCCCCGTTGCTGAATCCATCTACTCAATCTAAACCCCTCTCGATCCAAAAATTGAAAATCTTTTTTTCTACCTGTGGTCACCAGTCTTCTCGTGAATTTGGCAAGCAATACCGAAGGGGAAGGAGGTTGGTAAGACTCTACACATGCTTCAGTTTATGGAGGAACATCATCTTGCCTTCTAACTTGCTCCTCAACTGTAGCTGACCGAGTAACCTTCCTAGTTCACTTGGCCACGACTCTTTTGGGCCCCATATTCACCTAATCCTTCCTTACAAATTGATTTACCGACTTGGGAGAGGGAGGAATAGGGTTTTACCGGTGATTGGAGGTGAGTGGAGGAGTGGAAAAGGGTTTTCTAGAGGTTTAAAAAAGGTATGAAGCCTAAAAATGACTCTCAACCGTCCCTTAAAAAAGGGGGTCCCGCTGTCGAGTCGACTCGAGCTAATGCTCGGGTCGGCTCAAGGTCCAGTCAACTCGACCAAGGTCTAGGGTTGACTCGAGTTCAGGCCCAAAAAAAATTTTTTTTTGATGATTCTTCACTGTTCTGATCCTTACCAAATTTTCATGGGTCAACAATGCTCATGAGAAGAAGCTCTAAATTGATCATTTGAGCAATGTTTCAAATCATATGAGAAAATTTTGAAGATGAGAGGAGTGTATCAAGAAACATTTGACCTTCTCTATGCAAAGGGGTCACATACTCCTAATTCTCTTCTAAGCATGCAAAATCTATCCTTATTAAGGGATTTTATAAATATATCGGCCAATTATTTTTCAGTGCATACATGCTCAACAATTATGTTTCTATTTTGCACATGGTCTCTGATAAAGTGATATCTAATTTCAATATGTTTTGCCTTAGAATGTTGAACTGAATTATTAGTTAAATTGATTGCATTTGTATTATCACATTTTATGAAAATTTTATTAAGTTTAATTCCATAGTCTTCTAATTGTTGCTTAAGCCATAGTACTTGAGTACAGCAGCTTCCAGCTGCAGCGTATTCGGCCTCAACTGTTGATAGTACAACTGAATTCTGCTTTTCGAATGGACATGTGTCACTAATGCTTTTTCTATCTAGTTTACATCCAGCAAAATCGGTATCTGAATATGCAAATAAATTGAAACAAGAATCTTTAGAGTACCATAATCTTATGTTAGATGTCCCTCTTAGGTATCTAAGAATTCTCTTGACAGCAGATAAGTATGATTCTTTAGGATCTGACTGATATCTTCCATACATTCCTACACTAAACACTATATCAGGCCTACTAACAGTAAGATAGAGCAGAGATCCAATCATATCTCTGTAAAGTTTAATGTCTATACTCTTACCTTTTTCGTCTTTGTCAAGCTTACTAGAGGTGTTCATTGGAGTTTCCATTTTCTTGTGATCTTCCTTTTCAAACTTTTTGAGTATTTTCTTTGTGTATTTAGCTTGGTTGATGAAGATCCCTTCCTTAGTTTGCTTGATCTAGAGTTCAAGGAAAAAGTTGAGTTCTCCCATCATGTTCATCTCGAACTCACCTTACATCAATTCAACAAATTCTTTGCAAAGAGAATCATCAGTAGCATCAAATATAATGTCATCTACATATATCTGTACTACTAGAAGGTTTTTATCTTTTCTCTTTATGAACAGTGTTTTATCAACATTTTCTCTATTGAAATCGTTATCTAGCAAAAAATTACTTAACCCATCATACCAAGCTCTAGGAGCTTGTTTCAACCCATATAATGCCTTATACAATTTAAATACATTATCTGAAAATTCATGATTTTCAAAATCAGGAGGTTGTTCTACGTATACCTTCTCTTCTATGTAGCCATTTAGAAAAGCACTCTTTACATCCATTTGATACAATTTAAAATCCATATAGCATGTAAATGCAAATAATAATTTAATAGCTTTTAGCCTAGCAATAGGAGCAAAAGTTTCCTTAAAGTCAATTTTTTCTTTCTGATTATAGCCTTTAGCTACTAGTCTAGCTTTGTTCCTTGTTACTATTCTATTTTCATCTAGTTTATTTCTAAAGACCCATTTGGTTCCAATTACATAATTATTTTTAGGTCTTTCAATTAGTGTCCATACATCATTTCTTTTAAATTGATTCAACTCTTCTTGCATAGCATTAATCTAATTTACATCATGTTCTGCTTCTTCATAAGTTTTAGGTTCTATTTGAGATACAAAAGCAAGATAATTATTAATGTTTCTTAAGGAGGACCGAGTTCTTATCCCTTGCGATGGATCATCTATAATTAAATCCTTAGGGTGTCCATGCGCATACCTCCATTCTTTAGATACGTTTTGAGGTTGTGGTAGACTTTGTTCATTTTCCTCTTCTTCCTCATCTTTTATTTTGTGCGTGAATCCTCTTCTAAAGAGGACTAGGTGGCCCAATCCTACTTCAATTAAGATTCCTTTAAATTATGACTCAATTGGACTCTTAATCCTTATCTAATAAGAAATCATCCTTATCTATTAGATCAAAATTAATTAGGACTCTAGGAGTCTTAATCTAATTAGAACTTACATAATTTTAGTCCTAATCTAATTAGGACTTTAGGAATCCTACTCCAAGTAGGACTCTAATAATTTGCAGTCTTAATCTAATTAGGACTTTACGAGTCCTACTCCAAGTAGGACTCTTAAAATTTGCAGTCCTAATCCAATTAGAACTCTATAAGTCCTACTTCTTGAACCTTATCTAATAAGATCAAGCTCAATTATTTAAGTCTAATTGATTCAATCAAATTGCAATCAAATTGCAATTATTCCTTCTTCAACTTACTAACTCTTAGTGGGTTAAACCAATTATCAATCAAATTGATCATCATAATCTATTGTGATTCTAAATCGTAATTCAACCATCAAATTGGTCAATACTCCATAGGTTCTATTTTATCTGGTCATTGAAAACTTTTTTCAATGGGTTGGAACAATTCCAACTTATCTCACCAGAAATTATTGACCATCAAGAAAATCTCTGTGAGTCTCACCATCCACTAATGACACCTAGCAGCATGTAGTGGCAACCCGGCAAAATGAAATAGATAAACCTCTAGGTGTAATTGTCGTATGATACAGTCCTTCTATCATGGATCCCTACAAGACGGAGGTCATGGATAACTCGTCAAACTCCTTCGTCTGTCATATATCAAGATTTATTCGACTTTAGTTCAAGAGTAGAAAACTCCTTTCCCATTTTCCATATTGCCCTGGCCAAAGTGTTACGAACCAGTCTCATAAATCACATAGGATCATTTCTTATTTACTAAGATTGATAGATTCCATATAGGTGCATATCCTACTCCTATAGTGAACCTAATGTAGCCAATCTATACTACAGGATCCACATGGCTAGAAACCATGTATATATGCAGTCAAACTATAACAACCTCACTGTGAATATCCGAAGTACCGTAGGTCAAAGGACCAGTCACACTACTGCAACATCAAGTAAGTCATCGATAAATGGATAGACATTCAAATAACTTCTTGCTTTGGTCACACTCAGTACTCTTGTTCTCTAATAAGCACTTACATTATCACTCTAGTGTTCTTTTACTGTGGACTCGAGACTCGTCCATCCAAAAGAAAAGTGATATGTGCACTAATCTCATCAAATCAATCACCATTCTCGTGATGATCCATCGATCAGGAGCATTCAGGAATTAATCACTAATGACACATGGCTCAAATTCTCAACTCTTGAGAATATGTATCATCATCTTATTAATTTCTTGGATGATTCATAGATACATATATAATATAAATGAAAAAGATGCCCATTTATTATTCCATAATAATAAAGTCAAGTACAATATTATATTTCAGGATAAATAATGTGTCAGTCAGATTGGCTTCTAGGGCATACATCTAACACTAACACCATAAAAAATTAGCTATGTTGATGACACTTGGACCAAATATACCATAAATGAAGAAGTCTTGCTGAATATTATACATGGGCTGATTCATTTGAACCTGGACTTCATTAATTTAAGCTCAACATGATATTTTTTATCTTCATTTAATGGGTTGCACGAATTTATGAAGACTTTTCATCATTTGAAACTTCTCATTAATGCTTTGTGTTTCTCATGCTTGGAGGAGTGTTCCAAGATAGTTAATTAATGCTTTGTGTTTTCCATACTTGGAGGGATGTTTCAAGGTAGTTAATTAGTGCTTTGTTTTTTCCATGCTTGGAAGGGTGTTCCAAGGTAATTAATTAAAGCTTTGTGTTTTCCATGCTAGGAAGGGTGTTCCAAGGTAATTAATTAATGCTTTGTGTTTTTCATGCTTGGAGGGGTGTTCCAAGACTAGTATTTATATTTGAGATCATGTAAAGAATGAAAAACAATGAGTTTGTTCTGAATTTCAGATTTGAGAGAAGCTTTCTCTTATATTCTTCATTGAACTGCCTAAACTTATCAAGGATTGATCAACCTTGTGGCGTTTTAGCACTTTGGGTCCTTATTTCTTTATATTCAAGGGTTCTAGTGGATCATCCAAATCTGGTTTTAGCTTTTTTGGGGTTAGAATACCATCTTGTTCGTGGGTTCTAAGGATCTAATCCTTGTGGGTTCGCATCATTTGGTATCGGAGCTTCGGCCCTAAAATCATGTTACTATCCTTTATTTTCATCGGTTCATCATACTCTTTCATCTATTTTCTTCTTAAACATCAAGTGAGTTAATTCATCTTGTTTCTATCTTTATCCATCAGCTCCAATTTTCGTTTTCTCATTTGAATTCCCGAGCATTTGGCAAAAAAAAAAGTATATATATCTAGATTCCAAAAAAAAAAGTATATATATATCCAGATTCAAAAAAAAAGTATATATATCCAGATTCAAAAAAAAAAGAAAAAAAAAAAGAAAGGAAATTGCCATTGTAATCGCAAGCACAAGTGATATTGAATTTGATTGTTCCTTTGGGGATCGATTGCTTCCTGATTAAAGTTTTTGATTTTTGTCCCTTAAAGTTAAGTGTGAATTGAATTTTGCAAGGTTAAGTAAATCTTTGTTTGAGTTGATCAGTTCCTTACAGAGCTACAAGATAAAGCTAAGAGTGGAGAGATATCTTTTGAGGGTAACTACGTGAGGGAGTGTGTAAGGTTTATTTTTGCTAACATTTTCTTGCAGCTTTAACAATGTCTCATGGGAATGAAGCCACATCTAACCAGAGAGATACACAAAATATGGCATTGATGATAAATGGCATGCAACAATAGTTTGAACGTTTACATGTGGTTTTCGGTGAATTCAGGGACAGGATGGATAGGCAAGATATGGTGATTGCAAATTTACAAGGAGGGCAGCCTAATAAAAATTATAATCCTAGAAGACCTGCAAGGCGAGAACCTATACCTGTGGATGAATTTGATGATGAATATAAAGCAGGAAGTGGGAATGAGGAGGATTATGAGTCTGATTGTGAAATGGGTAGAAATTGGCCTTGAGGAGCTAGGCATGGAAGGGGTTATAGAAGAAATGGTCCTAAGGGCAGAGATGAGGTAGACAGGAACCTTGAGAGCATCAATATGAAGGTACCATCTTTCCAAGGTGGAAATGACCCTGAAGCTTATTTGGAGTGGGAGAAAAAGGTGGAATTGATTTTTGATTGTCATAACTACTCAGAAGAAAAGAAGGTGATTGGCAGCAATTGAGTTTACTAATTATGCAATCATATGGTGGGATCGATTGGTTTTAAATTGGAGGAGAAATCATGAGAGACCTGTAGCAACTTGGAGAGAAATGAAGGCCCTAATGAAGAAAAGGTTTATACCTAGTCATTATTACCAGGACCTTTATCAAAAATTACAGAGCTTTACACAAGGTTCAAAAAGTGTGGAGGATTATCATAAAGAAATGGAGGTTGCTATGATAAGGGCTAATGTCGAAGAAGATAGAGAAGCTACAATGGCTCGGTTTCTGGCTGGGTTAAACAGAGATATAGCCAATGTAGTGGAGCTTCGACACTATGTGGAGTTAGAAGATATGGTGCATATGGCAATGAAGGTGGAAAGGCAGTTAAAACGCAAGGGGGCAGCAAAGTATACTTTGGGTTCTGGTTCATCTCGGAGGTCGAATTGAAAGAAAGATGACAAAGTTGTTCCTACAGAAACCCTCAAAAGTACAAATGATGCTTCCACCAAAAACAAAGGAAAATCTGACTCCCAACCCTCTAGAAATAGAGATATAAAATGTTTCAAGTGCTTGGGAACAGGACATATTGCTTCACAATGTCCAAACAAAAGGACCATGCACATGTATGACAATGGGGACGTGCTGACCGGTAGTGAGAGTGATGGATTAATGCCTTCACTTGAGGATGCTAGTGATGATAGGGTTGAATATCTAGTGGAGGTAGAGTCACTTCTGGCCAGACGTGCCTTGAATTCCCAAGTTAAAGAAGATGACATGGAGCAGCAAAGGGAGAACATCTTCCACTCGTTGTCATATAAATAGTAAGGTATGCAGTATGATTATAGATGGAGGAAGTTGCACAAACGTTGCAAGCACCACATTAGTTGAGAAATTATACTTGTCTGCCATTAAACATCTTAGACCTTACAAGTTGCAGTGGTTGAATGAATGTGGGGAAGTTAAGGTTAACAAGCAAGTTTTGATTGC
This sequence comes from Phoenix dactylifera, assembly GCF_009389715.1. Classification (NCBI taxonomy): domain Eukaryota; kingdom Viridiplantae; phylum Streptophyta; class Magnoliopsida; order Arecales; family Arecaceae; genus Phoenix; species Phoenix dactylifera. The sequence goes on from NW_024067994.1 coordinate 76,253, forward strand.
TTTTTCAATTGGTAGATATAGTGATGAAGTGCTGTGGGATGTAGTCCCTATGCATGCTGGTCATATACTTTTGGGGAGATCTTAGCAATTTGATAGAAAGGTGATACATGATGGGTTTAAGAATAGGTACTCATTTGTAAAAGATAACCAAAAGATTATTCTTGTACCATTAACTCCAAAACAGGTCTATGAAGACCAATTAAAGTTGAAGAAAGAAATTGAGGTAGAGAGTTCAAAAAGAAAAGAGAGTGAAAATGCTAGTAACATTGAGAATCCAAAAAAAAGAAATTCAAAAAGAAAAGAACGAAGTGGCGCAAAAAAAAGAATGGCCACAAGAGAGAAAAGAAAAAGAAAGAGAGGAGAGAAAAGAAAAGGGAAAGGTGAGTTTTTATGCAAAAGATAGTGATGTGAAAGTTGCTTATTTTGCTAAACAGCCTTTGTTTGTACTTGTGTACAAAGAGGCTTATTTTGTTGCTAATGACCTTAACCCTTCTCTTTCTAGTATTGCTGTTTCTTTGTTGCAGAAATTTGAGGATGTGTTTCCTGAGGATGTTCCTAGTGGGTTACCTCCTATTAGAGGCATAGAACATCAGATTGATCTCATTCCTAGAGCTACCATTCCGAACCATCCAGCCTATAGAAATAATCTGGAGGAGACAAAGGAACTTCAGAGGCAAGTGGAAGAGCTCATGGCAAAGGGATAAGTTAGAGAGAATTTGAGTCCTTGTGCAGTTCCTGTACTTCTTATTCCTAAAAAAAATGGTTCATAGAGGATGTGCATTGATTGCAGAGCTGTGAACAATATAATGGTAAAGTATCGCCATCCTATTCCTAGGTTAGATGATATGCTAGATGAGTTGCATGGATCTAGTATGTTCACTAAAATCGATTTGAAGTCCGGATATCATCAAATTAGGATGAGGGAAAGAGATGAGTGGAAAACTGCATTCAAAACTAAGCATGGACTTTATGAATGGTTAGTAATGTTGTTTGGACTCACTAATGCATTGAGCACTTTTATGAGGTTAATGAATCAAGTTTTGCATGCATTCATTGGCAAGTTTGTTGTGGTATATTTTGATGATATTTTAGTATACAGTAAAGATTTTGATGAACATATGCGTCATTTACGATGTGTACTTAATGTGCTAAGGAAAGAAAAACTATATGCTAATCATAAAAAGTGTAGTTTTTGCATGGACAAGGTTATTTTTCTTGCTTTTGTTGTAAGTGCACAAGGAGTAGAGGTTGATGACGAGAAGGTAAGGGCGATTAAAGAGTGGCCAACACCTAAGACCATAACCGAGGTAAGAAGTTTTCATGGTTTAGCTAGTTTTTATAGGCGTTTTGTCAAGGATTTTAGCATACTTGCTGCACCTCTCACTAAAGTCATTAAAAAATCTGTTCATTTTAAATGGGGCAATGAACAAGAGCATGCATTTAATGTTATTAAAGATAGGTTATGTTTTGCATCTGTATTAGCGTTACCTAACTTTGATAAAATTTTTAAAATTGTGATGCCTCAGGAATTGGTATAGGAGCTGTTTTGATGCAGGAGATGCGGTCTATTGCTTATTTCAGTGAAAAGCTAAACGGGGCAGCTTTGAACTATCCAACATACGACAAGGAGCTTCATGCACTTGTGAGGGTGTTGCCCAGTAGATACAACCCAAGAGGGGGAGGGGGTGAATTGGGTCTTTTAAAACTTTTATGCTACTTCTTAAACTTTTTGATTAACTATGCTAAGTTGTATAGATGCACAGTGAAAGTTAAACTTAGCAAGGGATTGATGTATAGACTTCGACTTGATTAAATATGCTTGCAACTAAGGGAAGTGTGGATAAGAATTAAGCAAGCAATTTATCTAAGTAAGTAAGTGTGTTAGTTAGACAATAACTAGAGGTATTACAAACACAAAGGACATATCGTGGTTCGGTGCACCCCAGTACCTACATCCACTCCCCAAGACCTCTTGGGAATTTCACTATAATCCTACCGATTACAGCCGGTTGTTTTACAAGCTCACAACCCAACTTGTTGTTTTACGAGCGCACAACGAACTCGGTCGGTTTTCCCAGGCTCACCGACTAGAACCTCCCCGATTGTTTTTCCGGGATCACAATCAAACCCTTACACGTTGGTTTTACCCTCGGCTCACCAACAAACCTATCACCGTTGGTTTTTCTTTGGCTCACCAACAAACCTTAACCCCTTGATTCAATCCCTTGATTGAATCAAGTTACAAGATATTAAAACAAAGTATAGAACAAAACAAAGCTTCTTAAACAAGCAAATATGACAGTATAAACAAATAGAGTAAAGAGAAGCCCTCAAACGAGTTTTGAAGATGGAGGAGCTCGGCTTCTTCTTTACTTGATCCTCCTCTGATTTGGCATGAAGTAGAGGATCCTCGAGGCAGCACACGGATGGAGAGGAAGCTTTCGGATTCACTTGGATGCTCTTCTTCTCTCTATTTCGTTTTGGATGGCCCTTTTGTGCTTATGGGAGATTTCCTTTGTAATCTCTTTGAGATCTCTTTCCTAGATGATCTCTCCCACTTCCATAAGTTCTCTCCTAGCTCTCTTCTTGTTTTTATAGCTTTAGATGGCGTGGAAACAAGAATATAGCCGTTAGAGACAAAAATAGAGCCATTGGACACAGTCTGCACTTCCTGACAATATTACCGTTGGGATTGGAGTCGACTCGCGCGATCAGGAGTCGACTCGCCTGTTGCAGGAGTCAGCTCGTGCTTTACTGGAGACGACTCGGCCACTGTTCCAAATTTGAATTAAAGTGCATGCCTTGACTGGGAGTCGACTCGTCTTAACCTGGAGTCGACTCGCCAGCTTCTGGAGCTGACTTGGCAATTTCGGAGTCGGCTCATCCACTGAAGTCCGTGGATCCAATTTTGAATTTGATCCACTCGAGTCGACTTGACTGTCCTGGGAGTCGACTCGAATCTCAGAGCCCGAACTCCCGATCCTCTGTCTTTTGGCTCATCCAGTCTTGGAGTCGACTCGAACTTCCTCGGAGTCGACTCGGCTCTCAGTTTCTGAAAGTTGGTCTTCTCCCTTTTAACGTGAAGCTATCGTGGAGTCGACTCGAGCTGTCTGGGAGTCGACTCGAATCTCAGAGGCAGTAACTTGATCTTCTGTCTGTTGATGGTCGCGTAGTCTCCGAGTCGACTCGTGTATTGCGGGAGTCGACTCGAATCTCAGAGTCCATGAAATGCTCTCTGACTTTTTCTTTATGTACCGCTGAGAGTCGACTCTTGCTTTCTTTGGAGTCGACCTGCCAACCATCGGAGTCGACTCGCGTTCCACTGGAGTCGACTCGAATTTCAGACCCGAAAACTGCTCTCTGACTTTTCTGCATGTGACTCCTAGGAGTCGACTCATACTTCCCCAGAGTCGACTCGGTAAACATTGGAGTCGACTCGAATTCCTCAGGAGTCGACTCGAAGACTATTCTTTCGAATTTTTCCTTTGATTTTACTCCTCCAATTTGAACCTTTTGAACTTTAAACTTGGGCCAATGAATTGTAGCTTTCTTCTAACTTTTCTTGAGAGCTTTTGGAGGCCTTCTTGTGTTCTTCCAACTTGCTATGTTCCTTGCAAAATAAATATCTTTCTCCTTGCAACATAAACATTAGTATCTATACTTCAAGGTTTTGTGATCATCAAAATCAATCTATGAATCAATCTTTGGGTCATCAATCTCCCCCTTTTTGATGATAACAAAACTTGGAGTATATGCAATATAAAAGATATTGTTTTCTAGAAGTAATACATAGCAAAGTTGCATGAAGTAGAAAACATATATTTTTAAAACATACTTCATGATAATGCTTTAGATTTAATCAGCTTAACACAATCAACATATTTCAATTTAAGCTGATTTGTATTCAATTCAAAGCATAAAGGCATTATGAGCATATACTTAGATATTTGCATATACTTAGATATTTCTCCCCCTTTTTGACAACATCAAAAAGATAGGGAAACATTAAGCACAAAGATAAGAACACTCAAATATTTCTTTCCCTTATTGTACTCTGTTTTGAATGTTAAATTATTGCAAGGATATGAATCATATAACTTAAGGCAATAATATTGGAATCAGATTAGTGAGCATAAATCAGAGCCAATGAAGATAGTTTTCAAGAAGTTTTCTAAGTTGATACCACAGATAGTTTTCTAATCAAGTGTAGGTGGAATCTTCCTTAGGTTAATTCAAGAAGTGGAAATCTAGCCTCTCTTCGATAATAAGTGTGAAAGCTTGTTCATTTAAGATCTTGTGCCCAATCTATTAAGTATTTTATCAACATGAGAGCAATTTAACTAATTTTCTGAGTATAAGAGCAATATATTAAGTATGATTGCAAAGTGCTTTTATGGTGTAAAAATATTGTGGCATAAATACCAAAATATGAATTCATGCAATTTATAATATATCTTAGAGTATACATAAAGTTCAAGGCTTTGAAGGTTCTTTTAAAGCTCTTTTAAAGACTTTATTCTTTTATTCCTAAAAAAAAATTTGATACATAAAAATATGAATTGGCACACAATTTAAGTTTTAAAGATCAAGTCAATTAGGACTCATTAGTGAATATCAAAATAGATTTTCTAAAAGATACTCAAGAAAATTTTACACGTTATTCTCCCCCTTTTTCATTAAGTTAGAGGCTCTTTAAGCTCAACTTGCAATTTGGTTCATGATTTATGCATAAGATATACTAACCAAATAACACGCCTCAAGGTGTATCATAAAGATTTTCAGATTTAAATTTCAGATGATACATATTGGAGAGTATTAGGATCACTTTTCATTTAGTATTCTTTCCCTCTCCTTTAGTTATAGATTTATGCGATTAAGTTCCATAAGATCTTTCCTTCTGAAATTTTCTTTCTCCCCCTTAATTGATCATTCCATTTTAAGAGTTTAGAATTTGTAGATAATGTTCAATAAGATTGTCAATCTCAAAAATATATTTCAGCTTATTTTCATAAGACTCAAGGTTTGAGACAAGACAACCTTTATAGAACTCATCTCAAGGTATAAACTTATAATTAAAGCAAGTATTGTAATATAAGGAGGTTCATCAAAATCAATCCATAAAAATCAAGGTATGCATCAAAATAAAGTGTCTTTGGGATAGGATACTGAATATCTAAATCTCCCCCTCAAAAGATGCATTCTTCTTTAACACATCATTTGGACCAATATTAGTACATTTTAACGATAAGAAAAGATATGTTTCGGATGCGTATCGGAGCAATCAACCAAGGCATCAAAATTAATTCTGTTTTTCTTAAATTAAGATTTTATTTTAGAAATCATATTGAGTTTAAGCTTTTATACGAAATCAGATTCTGAATTTCATAAAGATTTTCAAAAGAGGCTTTCAAAGTCATAATTTGAGATATGGATCTTCCACATTGTAGCTTATCTTAAATCATTACGATTGAAAACACATATTTCAAGCATATTCAGAATATTTGTATTTATGTTGAATTTTGGTATGAGTTAGCACATTATATACCAAAGTTAAGCAAGTTGATGGATAAGACAAACTCAATTCATTTTGCCTAAATAGAGATATCCTTCTCTTCTTCCTTTTTTTTTTACAAATTTATTTAACTTTCAGATTTTAACGATGATTGTGAATAACAAATCTGAATTTTCTTTTCAATAAAACCAAACAAAAGATGTTATGTAGCATTTCAAACATTCAATCAAATTGTCCAAGTATGGGGTACTACAAAAGATATTGAGAACCCATAATTTAAAATATCATGCCACATGCAAAATATAGTGTGTGTTAAGTCATACATTAAAATATTAAGAACAAGCATGTCAAGTATCAAAATCAATTCTTTTCAAATAAACTCCCCCTATTTAAATATAATTTTGCACTGATTTCATCCTTAAAGTGTGTTTCCATGTGACTAAAAATTTGAATTGATTCTTTCTTGTATACTTTCATTTACTTTGTCTTTCTTTTAACTTTCTTAAACTCTATACTCTATTTGCTCCCTATCCGGTGGAGTTGGGAAGGGGCACGAGGTACTACCACTAGCCTCCCTCTTGTGCCGTCCCTAATATGCCCTACACCGAATAGTTGGGTCAAATAGTGCCGGGTACTACCACTAGCCTTCCCATTGGCACCATCCCTATGATGAGCAATATAGAAGGTTAAAATGTTTACTTCAAACTCTCCCTGTTTGAGTGTAATTAATTATAGATTTTATCCCTTCCAAATGTGCCAAATATATTATGCTTGTTTTGCTTTTTCTTAAGATTGAAGTACTTGCCTTTGCTCAGATTTTTCATCTCTTGAACAATGTCCATTTTCTTTTCTTTATCTCTCTCTCTTTTTGTTATTCTCAAGTAATTTACATGAAAGAGCAGAATAAAGAAATAATCTTATGTATCATATATATGTATATCATACAAACAACATTTTCATTATGCTCAAGGATTCATAACTTCTCACAAGTTATTTTACATCAAAATTTTAAGCATATACTTGTGTATTTCATGGTTATGATATAGGCAAAGAAATAATTTAGTTTGGGCAAACCATGAAACAGTTTCTAAAAGTACAAGTCAGTCAATACACATATAGACATGATATCAAAAATTAATAATTAAAGAATTTAATCATGCCATAATAAGATTTAAGTTATTGACTTTGCTCAATTAATTTGTGAGAGAAGTATCTAGAATTACCAATTCATTCTGCATTCTTCAGTCAAATACCTACTAGATTCCTTATGTATGAACTTTTGGCTGAAGAAGGTTCTCTCTTTTGTTTGCATGTGAATATTTATTGTATCTTACACGGAGATATCCTTCAAGTTGAGATCTTTCATTTTCTTGCTCAAGGATCCTGCATTATTAACAAACTCCTTTTCTTTCTTGAAAGAAGGTCTTTAGTTTCTTTAAGATACAAAATATTCATTCAACATATAATAATTTTTTTAAAACTAGATGACTCAACATAAGGTAAGACAATAGTTGAATATTGAGTCACTTTACTTCAAGAGAATGCCTGAATATAAGCAAGCACATATCACTTGAACTAATGAGATAGTTTCATTAACCAAGATAGTTCAAGGACAAGCATGTGAGGCAATAGAAAGATTTATCGAGGTCAAATCAATTTCTTATTTTCAAGATCAATTTAGTTTGGATTCTATTTGCTTAAGATAATTATTAATAAGATAAGTTAGCCTAGTGTTAATCAACTTATCTTAAACGTTTGTTTCTATCAAAATTCAGAATATGATTTATTTGTTATCAATAAAATATGATTCATTAAAGTTAGATTGAAGTCTTGCACAAGGTCTTATAATGAGCATACAATCTGGTCTACTAGCTGTATGATAAAATAATTATTCTATCATGCTTCAACACAGCTTTAAACAATAGATCTACTTTGCTCATCCTTTACAATTTCTACAAGATGGGGTCATAGATATACCTTCTTCACGCCAATCTTTCATAAGAGTTTTCTTGTGGACTAACGTTGGTCAATGAAGATCCCCTTTCCTGTTTGTCTTAATTTGGAGTTTGAGAGAAGATGTTAATTCATTCATCATATTTCAAACTCACCTTGCAATATAACTCTTCATTAGTAGAACCAAAAATGATGTCATCAATGCATACTTTGAGCAAATAAGATTCACTAATTCTTCTTTTTGATCCATAGATTTATCACTATTACTTTCTATCAAAAAGGTTACTTAAGCTTTAATATCATGCTTTTGATGCTTGTTCCAAGTTATATATTGCTTTATCATATTTGTAATGAGTGTTTTCAAATATGGTGGTTATTTAACATATATCTTCTTTAATAAAATAAGTACCTAGGAGTGCATTCTACACATTCATTTGATAGAATATAAAGCTCATAAAGCAAGCAAATGATAATGGTGATCTTTACTTCTAGTCATGCAAGAATCAAGATCTATTTCATCTTTTCTTGATTTAGTCTTTTAGTAGTCATCAGTTTTTTTTTTAAGTGCATTTCTGAAAAATTTAATTTTGTTATAATTATTAACAAGTTTTCAGATTGTTATATGTAAAAGATTAACCATATATAATTTGATCTTAGTATCTTGACAATAAATCATTAGTCTCATAGAGAATAAGACGACTTGATATTTTTGCAACTAAAATCTTTTCATTGAATATTCTATATGCATTGCTTGATGAATGATATCCAAGGATAGACATATCTCTATCAGATTTGGCATTATTTTTCATAAGAACATATCAAGCATAACATGTACGACTGAAAAATATGAAAGATATGCAATGGTTCATTTTCTATTTTTCAGAAGATCAAAAGGAGTTTTCATCAAAAATAGATCTAATAGAAATCATATGTATGACAAGCAGTGATGATAGCCTTAAAAAAAATCATTTAAGTAGATGACCATCATACACAATTGTCTTTTTCATTTCTTCAAGAATTCTATTAACCCTATTTTACTTAAGGTCTCCTTGGTGCTGAAATAATTAATTTCTGTATAAACTTTATCAGGATTTTGGTTTTCAACACTGTGCCATGATACTCTTTATCATTTGAAACATTTTTACAAGATTTAGCAAATACAGAAAATATTTCAATTTTATTTGCCAAGAACACATCCAATGTAAGCTTTTGAAAACTTAGTGATGGAAACAACACCTTTAGATTTAGAAATTGATTTTTGTTTGTTTCCTTAGTTAGCATGCATAGTGAACTTTGACCTTTCAGAAGATAATCTAAGTAAGCCAATGGCAAGGTCTTTTGAGATTAAGTACATACTAGCATGAGTTGATTTTATATGCCAAAGATGGTTTCTTTAATCTTGGTATTCATAGTGCATATATTCAAAAGCATACCAAGTACACATTATCATATCTATGATCAATAAATAATAATGCCATGGATAAAAAAAAAAACTCTCAATCAAGCATATAGAGAATTCATAGAGTTATTCTTAATGAATTGATTAATCTTTTAGCAACTTATCCAATAGTGAGTAACGTATACTATAAAATGAAGTGATTTGATTATATTTCCAAAAGTATTTTCTATATCACAAAATTGATCAATACATGCAATTCATATTTTAATCGAATACTAAAGTAATTTCAATATGAGAGGATGCAATAATAACTTATGTCATTATTTCTTTTATTTAACTCATTCTTCTTAATTACATTTTAAATTCAATTCCTTAGCACATGTTTAGAGCACCCATTGTTTAGATAACATCTTTTATTAGAACCTTGGATAGCTAGACATACTTGCTGAAGAATAATCATATTTTCAACTTAGGAACCCAAGCTCTTTTGGGTCCTTGTAGGTTAGCTATAATTGTTCCTTTTGTAACCCATATTTTCTTAATAGCTATTTTGTCCATGAATTTACGAATTTTAGGATTACAAGGGATGTATTTCTGTATCCTCTTGTTGAATTTAACAAACTTAGATCGAACATGAGTAGTAGAAAAACTTTCGGTTTTCTGTTTTTCCCTTTTAGGTTCATCAAATTTGTAATGTATAGATTTAGGAACAACAGGAGAGATTTTACTTAGCTTTTGTTTATCAGTATTATGAGAATCTGTTTTAGAATAATTAAAAACTGTTTTAACAAACATATTCTTAAAAGATTTTTGGGTGTACCAAGGTTGATATCCTAATGTAGCTTTATCAAATTCAGCTCTTTGATTATTTATCATTAGGTTCAATTTTTCAGAGCTGAGGATAAATCTTTCAACAACAGGTCTTAATTTGTCAACTTCTTTAGTTAATCTTCTGTTATCTTCTGAAAGTAATTCATTGTTTTTCTTAAGTTTATCATGACTTTTAGTGAGAGATTGATCTCTTTGATTTAGTTCTTGATTTTCTTTCATTAAGATTTCAGTTTTACTAGTTAGTTTCAGTTTTTCATCTATTAGAATTTGATTTTTTTTTGAAATTTTCAGATTTAGTTTCTTAAGATTTTTATTCTTTACAGCTAATTTTCTACATTCACTATACAAATCGTGAAAAGCATTTAATAATTCATCATAAGAGAATTCGTCTTGAAAATCATTTGAGGTAAAAGTAGATTCAGATTTTACCTTGTCTTCCTGTGCCATAAAGCACAAGTCCGTTACCTCTTGTAGTTTCTTGGAGCTAATATCATCATTGTTGCTCCTAACTTTTATTTTCTGGCTTGACTCTTTCTTGGTCAAGGCTTTCTTCCTTTTTATCTCTTTCTTCCTTTCTTCTTGCTTCCTTTTCTTCTTTGTCTTTAGGAAGCTGATTTGCCTCGGAGTCGACTCGGACCTTATTGGAGTCGACTCGGTGCACTTGAGAGTCGTCTCTGAGATACTTGGAGTTGACTCGACTGAGGGAGATTCAACACCCTTTTCTGCAGTCTCATTGTTAGTATATATTTGAAGCACATGTGAGCTAGTCTAAGATTTATCATAAATATTTTCTAAAGTATCCCAGATCTCCTTAGCAGATAAGCATGCAGAAATTTCATTAAACTTCGTTTCTTGAATAGCACAATATAACATGTTCATAGCATTAGCGTTCAATTGTGCTAAGTCCTTTTCATTAATAGTTTGTGAGAGTGTGTGAAGGTCATTTGTTATGATTTTTCATAGATAATAGTTTTGTGATTGAATGAAAATGCGCATGCGTATTTTCCAATGTGGGTAGTTTATACCATTAAACAGTGGAGGTGTATCAATTGATTGTCCTTCTCCTAGAAAACTATCTATTTGAGTTGTCATGATCTTTGGCTCTAGTCGGTTAAGACTACAAATAATATTTGAGCACCTGCTCTGATACCACTTGTTGCCCAGTAGATACAACCCAAGAGGGGGGGTGAATTGGGTCTTTTAAAACTTTTATGCTACTTCTTAAACTTTTTGATTAACTATGCTAAGTTGTATAGATGCACAGTGAAAGTTAAACTTAGCAAGGGATTGATGTATAGACTTCGACTTGATTAAATATGCTTGCAACTAAGGGAAGTACGGATAAGAATTAAGCAAGCAATTTATCTAAGTAAGTAAGTGTGTTAGTTAGACAATAACTAGAGGCATTACAAACACAAAGGACATATAGTGGTTCGGTGCACCCCAGCACCTACATCCACTCCCCAAGACCTCTTGGGAATTTCACTATAATCCTACCGATTACAGCCGGTTGTTTTACAAGCTCACAACCCAACTTGTTGTTTTACGAGCGCACAACGAACTCGGTCGGTTTTCCCAGGCTCACCGACTAGAACCTCCCCGATTGTTTTCCCGGGATCACAATCAAACCCTTACACGTTGGTTTTACCCTCGGCTCACCAACAAACCTATCACCGTTGGTTTTTCTTTGGCTCACCAACAAACCTTAACCCCTTGATTCAATCCCTTGATTGAATCAAGTTATAAGATATTAAAACAAAGTATAGAACAAAACAAAGCTTCTTAAACAAGCAAATATGACAGTATAAACAAATAGAGTAAAGAGAAGCCCTCAAACGAGTTTTGAAGATGGAGGAGCTCGGCTTCTTCTTTACTTGATCCTCCTCTGATTTGGCATGAAGTAGAGGATCCCCGAGGCAGCACACGGATGGAGAGGAAGCTTTCGGATTCACTTGGATGCTCTTCTTCTCTCTATTTCGTTTTGGATGGCCCTTTTGTGCTTATGGGAGATTTCCTTTGTAATCTCTTTGAGATCTCTTTCCTAGATGATCTCTCCCACTTTCATAAGTTCTCTCCTAGCTCTCTTCTTGTTTTTATAGCTTTAGATGGCGTGGAAACAAGAATATAGCCGTTAGAGACAAAAATAGAGCCGTTGGACACAGTCTGCACTTCCTGACAATATTACCGTTGGGATTGGAGTCGACTCGCGCGATCAGGAGTCGACTCGCCTGTTGCAGGAGTCGGCTCGTGCTTTACTGGAGACGACTCGGCCACTGTTCCAAATTTGAATTAAAGTGCATGCCTTGACTGGGAGTCGACTCGTCTTAACCTGGAGTCGACTCGCCAACTTCTGGAGCTGACTTGGCAATTTCGGAGTCGGCTCATCCACTAAAGTCCGTGGATCCAATTTTGAATTTGATCCACTCGAGTCGACTCGACTGTCCTGGGAGTCGACTCGAATCTCAGAGCCCGAACGACCGATCCTCTGTCTTTTGGCTCATCCAGTCTTGGAGTCGACTCGAACTTCCTCGGAGTCGACTCGGCTCTCAGTTTCTGAAAGTTGGTCTTCTCCCTTTTGACGTGAAGCTATCGTGGAGTCGACTCGAGCTGTCTGGGAGTCGACTCGAATCTCAGAGGCAGTAACTTGATCTTCTGTCTGTTGATGGTCGCGCAGTCTTGGAGTCGACTCGTGTATTGCAGGAGTCGACTCGAATCTCAGAGTCCATAAAATGCTCTCTGACTTTTTCTTTATGTACCGCTGAGAGTCGACTCTTGCTTTCTTTGGAGTCGACCTGCCAACCATCGGAGTCGACTCGCGTTCTACTGGAGTCGACTCGAATTTCAGACCCGAAAACTGCTCTCTGACTTTTCTGCATGTGACTCCTAGGAGTCGACTCATACTTCCCCGGAGTCGACTCGGTAAACATTGGAGTCGACTCGAATTCCTCAGGAGTCGACTCGAAGACTATTCTTTCGAATTTTTCCTTTGATTTTACTCCTCCAATTTGAACCTTTTGAACTTTAAACTTGGGCCAATGAATTGTAGCTTTCTTCTAACTTTTCTTGAGAGCTTTTGGAGGCCTTCTTGTGTTCTTCCAACTTGCTATGTTCCTTGCAAAATAAATATCTTTCTCCTTGCAACATAAACATTAGTATCTATACTTCAAGATTTTGTGATCATCAAAATCAATCTATGAATCAATCTTTGGGTCATCAGAGGGCATTAGAGACTTGGCAACACTATCTTTGGCCCAAAGAATTTGTCATTCACACAGATCATGAATCTTTGAAGCATCTTAAGGGTCAAGGAAAGTTGAACAAAAGGCATGCTCGTTGGCTGGAATTTATTGAAGCATTTCCGTACGTCATCAATATAAGCAAGGTAAGGAGAATATAGTTGCAGACGCCTTATTTCGAAGGTATGTTCTTCTTACTTCTCTAAATGCAAGGTTGCTTGGTTTTGAGTATGTCAAGAAATTGTATGCCAATGATCATGACTTTGTTGATGTATTTGCTGCTTGTGAAAAGGGAGCAATTGGTAAATTTTATAGAGTTGATGGGTATTTGTTCAAGAAAAATAAGTTGTGTGTGCCTCAATGCTCTATGCGTGAATTGCTTGTCAAAGAATCACATGGGGGAGGGTTAATGGGGCACATTGGTGTCGAAAAGACCTTATCAGTCTTGCTTGAACATTTCTTTTGGCCTAGGATGCAACGTGATGTAGAACGAATCGGTGATAGATGTATAACTTGTAAGAAGGCTAAATCTAGGGCCTTACCACATGGGCTTTATACGCCTTTGCCTGTACCTAGTGAACCATGGGTAGACATCTCAATGGACTTCATTCTGGGGCTGCCTAGATCGAAGAAAGGTAAGGATTCAACATTTGTGGTAGTTGATAGGTTTTCTAAAATGGCTCATTTTATTCCTTGCCATAAAACTGAGGATGCCACTCATATTGCTGATTTGTTCTTCAAGAAAATTATGAGACTTCACGGTGTCCCTAAAAGTATTGTTTTTGATAGGGATGTAAAGTTTCTTAGTTACTTTTGGAAGATCTTGTGGGGAAAGCTTGGTACTATGTTGTTATTTTCTATAGCTTATCATCCACAGACTGACGGTCAAACTGAGATTGTTAATCGAACTTTAACTCAATTTCTTTGGACTGTTATTCAAAAGAATTTGAAGAGTTGGAAAGATTGCTTGCCTTTTATTGAGTTTGCATATAATAGAACTGTACGTTCATCTACAGCATATTCACCTTTTGAGATAGTTTATGGTTTTAATCCACTAACTCCTTTGGATTTGCTACCTTTGCCTATTGATGCAAAAGTTAGCCTTGATGGTAAGAAGAAAGCTGAAATGGTGAAACAACTTCATGAACGTGTTAAACAGCACATTGAGAAGAAAAATGATCAACATGCATCTAAGGCTAACAAAGGACGAAAGCAGCTGGTTGTTTTTGAGCCAGGTGATTGGGTGTGGGTGCATATAAGAAAGGAGAGGTTTCCAGTACAAAGGAAGTGCAAACTGAATCCTAGAGGGAATGGTCCATGTCAAGTTCTTGAGAAGATCAATGACAATGCTTACAAGATAGATCTTCCAAGTAAGTATAACATTAATGCTACATTCAATGTTGCTGATCTTTCTCCCTTTGATGTAGGTGATGATTCGAGGACGAATCCTTTTGAGGAAAGGGGGAATGATGCAACTCATCAAGAGAAACAAGCTGAGTCAAGTATATCAAGTGATCCTTTGCACATTCCAAGTGGGCCTATTACAAGGTCCCAAGCTAAAAGACTTAGAGAAGCTCTGATTGGGCTTGTTCTAAACATATGGGCTAGGCAAGCTTCGAGTGGATCTACAGCTATAAAGTTGGGCTTGAGCAAATCACAAGAAGATTCACAAGAAGTCATCAATGTCATTCAAGTAGAAGATGGGAGCTGTTGATGACACTTGGACCAAATCTACCATAAATGAAGAAGTCTTACTGAATATCATACATGAGCTAATTCATTTGAACCTGGACTTCATTAATTTGAGCTCAACATGGTGTTTTTATCTTCATTTAATGGGTTGCACGAATTTATGAAGACTTTTCATCATTTGAAACTTCTCATTAATGCTTTGTGTTTCCCATGCTTGGAGGGATGTTCCAAGGTAGTTAATTAATGCTTTGTGTTTTCCATGCTTGGAGGGGTGTTCCAAGGTAGTTAATTAATACTTTGTGTTTTCCATGCTTGGAGGGGTGTTCCAAGACTAGTATTTATATTTGAGGTCATGTAAGGAATGGAAAACAATGAGTTTGTTCTGAATTTCAGATTTGAGAGAAACTTTCTCTTATGTTCTTCATTGAACTGCCTAAACTTATCAAGGATTGATCAACCTTGTGGCGTTTCAGCACTTTGGGTCCTTGTTTCTTCATATTCAAGGGTTCTAGTGGATCATCCAAATCTTGTTTTAGCTTTCTTGGGGTTAGAATACCATCTTATTCGTGGGTTCTAAGGATCTAATCCTTGTGGGTTCACATCAATGGGGCTCTGCTCAAAGCCACGAAAGCTCGGTCAGGAGAGCTCTAACTCGCTCTTTTGTTGTCCATGGATCACTTCTCTAAAGACGGAATGATCATGGTAAATCAAGTAAAAGAAGGAAGTAGATGAAAATGACGGTCCTAGAAATCCAAAGAAGGCTAAAAGAATACTTGGAAGGAAAGAAATGAACCTATCAGAGACCTCAAGAAGAAGAAGAACTTTGGTGAGGTGAAGGAACGTCGACAAAAGCAGGAGATGGAAGCAGTTATAGGAAGTTCTCGCCCTGCTGCTCTTCTCTCTCTCCACAAACGTCAGAATATGACCCAAGTGGAGGAGAGGCACCCATTTCCAACCTTATATAGACCCAAATGCTGGTTCACCTACCTTAGCTAATCTCCGACACGTCACCTGAGCATTTGCTCTAGAATGATCACTTAGATAGCCATCAAAAAAAGTGTCTAATCATTGTGCCAAAATTTTTGCCACAAATGATACCACATTGGAAAGAGAAGACACCAACACATCCCTCATAAATGCAATATTTAGAAGATCTCTACAATAAAATCAAAAGGGCAGATGTGTTGGCTCAGTGTCATAGCTTAGCTTCATGGTTTACCTCTGTTTATCAGCTTCACCAATAAGTTTACTTCCATCGCCTGAGCCAACAAGTTAGCTTTGCCTCGAAAGTGGGGAAAAAGTGATACGCCTCGAAACCGACCACAGTTGATGTAGCAGACTAACCAATAAGAGCTCTCCTTGAAGTCTCAGACTAATCAATGAAAGCTCGCCACTTGGCCGATCCCACAAGACGCACAAAGTGTGCTTCAATTTCAAACTCTTCCTCCAACTGGCGATAGCTTGGCCACTGTCACGAATGATTCCATAACCGCTTGACGAATGAACAAAATGCATGGGACGAGATGCGTAGGTGAAACACTTGTAGACGTGTGATCAATTACCAAAATGGTCAATCTGCATGCCTGAATTCCTTAACGATAGGCACTGACCCTCGCCAATATAAGTCATTCTTCGGTGATCCTCTAGATAAGTTACCTCAACACCTTTTACATGCTTGCGCCCAGTCACCACTTTCACAATATCTCCGTTGTTCTTTAAGAGTCCAACTGACTTAGACATCAGAAGATCCCCTCCGAACACTCTCCAAGAAGCCTTCTCTATGTTTACTATTTCAAGTTATTCTCGGCATTGGAGCAAAGGTCCGAGAACAGTCTCCTTGGTCCAGCATCACCTAAGGAGTGACCGGTATCAGATCCATCACCATCTGAGCATAGCGGCCTCCGTATCACTACCTCAGAGATGCATTGTGATCTTCGGCCGACCTACACAGTCTGAGTAGCTGACTATCCAAGCAGTCCAGTAGCTCGCCAACTAGGTGCCTTGGTCGGACCAATTCCAAGCAGCAGCATCTATTATTAGTTAATAATCATAATAAAGTATTTTGATATAAAGTATTATATTTATTATTATTACATATTAATATATACTATATGACTATGATTTTATTATAATATATGAATATAGTTTTATTATTTTAGTACAATATTATAGTAGTATTATAATATATATTATTTTAGATCAATATAATGTAATCTGAAGTTCAGGTTGGCCACATAAACAACTTCCTAATGGGAGTTAGAAAGTGTTTTTTAGGGGAAGTCCAGATTGGAGCTTTTCTCAAGTCAAGATTTTTCAGTTTCTAGGATCAGAAAGCTATTTCAAATTATTTCATTAGACACCCATATGTCCTATAGAAAGTATTTTTTTGGCTTCAAAAAATATTTTTGGCCTCTCTAAAAGCAATCCCAAATAGAGTTCTAGATTCTTTACACATACAAAATAATTGCTACAATTAATTTTAATCTAGAAATAAGATAATATAAAATTATTGCTATGCCTCGTAGTAATAGAGGAGATAGCCCATGCAAGGTCCCAAGTTAGTGGACAAGTTAGTGTTAAGTAAAGAAAGAGGGTGAAGAACCAAACTACCTTTCTTTAGTCAAAATAATGGAGTTGGAAAATGAATAAAAAGTTATAATTCATTGTTGTTAGAAAAATAATCCTAATTTCTATGCCTTATCCTAACTGGACTTTTTATTTTATCTTATCAACTGTATTAATGATAAAACTAATATCATCTTATCTATTGTGCTAATAAAAAACTAATTTCAACTTTTCTATTGTGCTGATAACTTGACTAGCTGTACTTGGAAAGGATGACAAATTCTAACCCAGCTATGCATCCAAGTTAAAGAACTTTATATAACATGTTGCCAAATCAACACGGTAAAGTATTATGAATAAAGGCATGTATGGTTAGGGGTATTCTATCATGAAAAAATAAATCTAATATTAGATTACTATATTTGGTACAAAAAATGGATGAGAGAGATAGTGAAATAAATGGTAGGCGCGTATCTTTTTTTTTGAGAAAGAAGATAAAACAAATACTATTAGAAAGTGATATTTATTTTTTTACACCGGCAAGTGAAACTAATTTAAAAATATCATTTCTTAATGAAAGTACCCTAACATATATTATATTAATATTGTATTATTATATTATATTAATTATATTATAAATATTTATTAATTATCAATAAACTTCAAATAAGATTTATTAATAACTATTTATATACGAAAATATGCTAAAATTTATTTATAATAAAAAATGTATTTTCTAATAGTAGTATAATTAGTTTAAATATATCTTAATTAAATAACGTTTATGTAACTATATATACACTCATGTAAATATATTTTAGTATTTGAAATGGTTATTATTAAAGACGTTAATGTAAGTAGGCTATAAATGATCAACAAATGGATTGAAAAAAAAATACTATTACTTAAATTATTAATTTAAGAATTTTGTTGTAAATTTGATAATATTTTTATATATGATTACCACCTACTAAATATAGTAATTTTTTTCTAATATTATTTTTTAAATAATTTTTTACCAACCAAAATAATAAATATTATTTTTAAAATAAATAATTTTTAGAAATGATTATATTATCTTGTAATTTAATATTTTCCAGCTAAATAAAGTCTAAGGTTTCTGTGCGTGGGGAGGATCTCTCATCTCTCCCCTTTCTGAAAAGGTCAATCAAGCCGCGTCGAAGGACTTTATTAAATAAAAAATATAAAATAAAATCATCAAGTAGAGACAAGCTTGTCTCTAGATTTCACGACTATTCATACGCGTTGGAAGACGAGGGAGAGATATATAATATTGTCACGAGAGTTGGATATCAATTTGATGATGCGGATATCTATGCCTTCAAAGATTTTATACTATATTTTTGAAGGGATCAGGTTGTCAGATGTGTGTCTGCGTGTCGAGAGTTAGCCAACATCGAGTTAGCGAATCCAATGCAGAGGGCACGTGCGGGTGGTGATGCCAGGGAACGAAACCCGATATGAAGTTGAACTCCCGCTCCTACATCTCGCCGTTCTTCTCTTATAACTTTCAAAGATATATCTTGCAAATTATCGCCATAAATTTATTATTTTATTTTAGCCTTGCTTTCCAAAATGGAGGCGGTGGGATGGGACTCATGGGACCGTATTTCTGACATCTGATGCTTATCCTAATGCTTTGGTCACATCACTTCAGATCCTGGTTTAAAATAATTAAGCAACCATTGTAAATATAGAGGTTCTGCCCTCGCATGCAATATAACCGAGCCGGCCCACAGATGAAGATGAAGAAGATATGAGTAAAATAGATCGGAATGCCCAACATACGACTCGATCTATCCGCATCGAACATTCTTCTGGCGGGGTGGGGGCCCAGTGGTCGGGGCTGCTACGCGGGGTGGGCTTGTCCCTTCCTCCCCCTTTCGTAAAGAAAAAAAAAATAATTATAATCCCAGGTTTCAACAAAATATTAAGATAACTAACATGAAAAAATAATTATTTTCGATTATCTTTGTTATTAATCATTATATAGAACCAAGTTAACATATATATCTTTATTTTACTTGTATTTTCTAAATGGAATAATGTTTTACAAAACTCATTTTTTTCTTGAAATTTCCTCCAAAATGACTGTGGAAGAAAAATAATATAATAATTTTTCATTATTTCCATTACAGTACAACTATAATAGCCATTATTTTCATTTTTGTTTTAATATTAAAAAAATAAAAATTTGGTTTTTAAGATGAATAATGGTACGGTATAACCATTATAATGATCGATAATAATTTATTACGGTGAGGGTCTATTATGGCAGGATAGTGCATTATCTAAAATTCTAGTTTACATATTTAAGAAAAATTACTTTGATTGCTTTTATAAAGACGGTTGTTCAAACTAATGAACATTATTTGATGTTATAATAATATTTTGATGCAATACATCTTTAGAATATAATTATATTGGCAAAAAAATGGCTTGAGCAAAAGATATTCTGTAGAAGAAATCAACTTTTTTTTACATAATTGTAAAAACGAGTCCATTTATTTGGTCGTTACAGCCGGGAACAATTAGCTCTGTGTTTAACTTACCATCCCATCACTCTCTCTATTGAATACACATATTTATTTTACTCAATAAATGTATAAGTTTTGCTTAATTTTTGCTCTGTGTTTAATTTTTGCTTGAGAACTAGCGTGTAATACAAGTTGATATACATTTAAAAGTATTCTTGTAAGTAGTTAAAGGTAGAGGTGTAATGGACCAATAAAATTTTGAAAATGTAATGTTGCTGTGGTGTAGAAATAAACATGATAATTTTTGAAAATTTGATAAATAAGTAGTTTTTAATGTAAATTTTTTTCAATTGTGTGCACTATTATTTTTTCAATATTCTCCATTGTTTTGCATTAAAATTATAACAAGAAATATTGACTGATGCAATAATAACGTTTATTCTCTAATAAATCAAATAAATGTTTGAACTAATGACAAATGATAACAGTATATCCATTAAAACATTAAAGGACTCCTGCTTTCACCATTATTTGTAAAAATTACTGGCGTTATTTGAAACCTTGTTTTTTTTTTTTTGGTACAAAAAAGGGAAGAGGGGGTGAGAAGAACCTCGCCCGCATAGCAACCCTCACTGGGCCTCCTTCCTCCTGGAGAATGTTCGATGTAGGTAGAATCTTTTTTACTCATCCTTTCCACATGTGGCAGAGCCCCATCAAGGTAGCAGCCCCATCTCCGTGTGACTACGTCACACATCTGAAACCTTGTTTGCAATGTGGCTTGTATGTATAGTGACAGAGGGAAGAGATTAGAGGAACAGCATTTAGATCATGGGCATGGTTATGGGTGGCGCCAGCCTCATAGATGGTGTTGATAACGATACATCATGAACATGTCCTTGTTGGCTTGCGGGTTCCTCAACAAATAGGGACAAGAGTACATGCTTATGGCTTCATATCCTTGCTAATGTTCATGCAGTGGTTTTAGATATATAATTGGCGTAGTGGTATAATCCTCCTGGATTTGGGCAATCTGCAGTCCTAACATACTCCCAAGGCAGTGTGGCAACGTTGAATAGTTAGGAGAGAGAGCACGGAGAATGAAGTTCTTCATGGTGGTGAAGTTGAATGGAGAGTTCAAATCTCGTCTGATTTCCTACATGTCAGTTTGTTTAGAAAGAATCCAAGGTTGTCTTCAATCCTTTTATGATCAGACCTATACATTTATTGTAACTCATATCTTAATGTTGAAATATTTGGAGAAGAAGAGGAAACCAAAAGAAAAGGAGAGAGAGAAAAAAGCGATTTTAGTTCTCTGTTCTTTCTTATTCGGTACATCTCAAGGGTTATATATACTCATGTATAGACTATATACATAAAAAATAATATAGGCTGATATAGGATCTCACTGACAATAAAAAATATTTTAAGTGATACAGGTTGTCATGTGATCGATAAAATCACTCTAATAAGATTATGCTAACAAAGAAAATTAATATAGGTTGACATAGAATTACGTTGATAAAGAAAAATAATATGAGTGATGCAGGTTGTTACATAATTTCTAAAATTATTCTAACATCTTCTCAAATTCAAGATGGTACTATACGTGCCAACTTGAGTTTGAAAACTAGATCACAAATGTACCAAAAAACTTACGTACGAGATGAAGAACTGAAGTAGTAGCTCAAAAACTGATGTAGCAGATTAGGAGTTGACACAACAACTCAGAAATCGATATGGCAGACTGATTGTCTGACTGACATGGTAGACTAACATGCTTGTTGATGTAGCTGATTGGCTAGTCTGATGATGTGGTAGTGAGAAGACACAAAAAAGATGATAGTAGTGAGGATAGATCTCCGAGAGAAGGTAACCTAAGTTCGACGATGCTCGTAGACCTAAGCACCATAGAAGAAGAGCAAGAGATCTAGATCTTGATGATGAAGGTGTCGGGGGCAGCTTTGGTGCCATTCCGAAGTTGAGGATACCGCGATTACCCCGCCAGCCGGATCCCGTTGATGTGATGGAGTCCAAGTATTACTGCGCTCTAGATGAACCTATGGACCAATGACAACACCTCAATGATGGAGGCCTTCATGGGCACCACCACCGACCTCCGGGGCTTTTCTTAGGTGTCGCCGCCCATCGCCTCGATGAAGAAATAAGTGCACTAAAAGCGGATGCTCAAGGAGCTTAACTCCCTCATCTTCGATGGAGCCGACGTGTGCTCACCCAACATAGAGAAAGAGGAGCACCGAAAGTGGGTGCTTAGGGTGAAAGAAGATACCTAGGTTCTTCGGTGTTTAGCATACTGAATTTTTTTTTTTTTTTTGAAAACCATGGCTGAACCTGATCGGGTTGCCTACGTACCCCTTCACAAGGGGGATCAAGCCACACATAGTTCTTTTTAAGTTTCAAAAAATGCAGCGGAAAAATGAATCAAACAATTTAATTCATGCATGCTTACAAGATCAAATCTAGAAATCAGCACATTAAGAACATATAGGATTATGCCGGAATCGTTTAAACAATTATGCTAAAACTTTTATGTATGATTAACTATCAGATCTGAAACTTAAGAACTCTATTCCAATTAATCTCCGAATATCCATCAAATGGATTTTGGAGATATCTCTGTGAGGAGCCCCAAAAGAGGGTAAAACCTCGAGGAATCGGACCTAGACCTTGACACCATAATAAATGATTAATGCTAGATTAATACCTTTTATGATGGATGAAAGTTGTGGATCTGATCCTTGACTTTGCAACCACGCACACGAATGGCCTCTACGAGAAGTACACGCGAAGCCCTGAAGGATCTTCTTCCGCAATAGTGCTAGCAGCTGCAGAACACTTGAAAGCTGAAATCTGCTCGCCGGGATTCAATCAACTCTTGATCAATCGTCTTGAAGCAGATGGAGATGAGGTTTGTAAGAAAAGTAGAGGACTCAGATCTGATATTGAATCTTCTAGATATTCACCCTAAAAACCCTATCTAAAATGGAGAAGAAGAGGAGGAGGAGGCGTGTGAGGAAGAAGGCTGCAATGGATGTATTTTCGGTGCCCATGTTTGACCCCTTTTAATGACCTCCGAATTTTCATTCAAAATTCGAAATTTATTTTCAAAAAATCTTCTTTAGTTGGCGCATGCAAACGAATAGGAACAACCCAAATTGGATCTCAACCAAATCTGATTTAAATTCAAATTTTAAACACATGTGCAAGAGGGGAGGAATTTGAAATCCATGCAGCAGAATTTTCCATCCTCTTGTTGCATATATTTCATTTGAAATTTGAATTTAAATGATTCAAAGGTTCACACGCCAGCTAGAAAAGTCATTTGATGTATGAAATCATTTAATATATTGCTTAATGTTTGAATTCAAATTCAAACAACAAACAATGTCGTCATGTGTCAAGCAAGGGGTCCATGCGCCATGCAATAATTTTGGTTTATTTAAAATTCATGAAATCCAATTTCATATCACCACTAATTGCCACATCATCTGAGCCTAATCCTCTTGGGTTGCACCTAATCAAATTTGGTCAAACCCAGATTAAAACAAAGTAATTTGGTTGAACCCAATCTAATCAGGTCAGACCCTGATTGAGCTCAAATTGAATCCAATTCAATTTTTGGCTCGTCCAAACTCAATCAAATTGAATTAATTACTTTGTGTTGGACCTAATCCAATTAGGTCAATCCCCAATTAAGAACAAATTAATTTAAAATTAATTTGATCAACTTAAGTCCTTTTGGTTCTGACCTAATCCAATCAGGTCAAAACCCTGATTGAGCCCAAAGTTGAATCCAATTCAATTTGGCTCATCCTTAGCACAATTACTCAATCAAATTGAGTTTATTAGTGATTTAATTACTAATTAATCCTTTAATAATTACTTTAATTATTTTATAAGATAATTTGCCAATCAAATTGACCAAATTACCTCTGCATGATTCTTAATCATTCATCAGCCTTCTTGATCAATCAGGAATCTTCTATGTGTGTGACCTCATAGGTTCGAACCTAGGCCGGTAGTATAGGAACAACTTCCTACACTAATCGATGTAATCATCTAGCAATGGTACCCGACGTCCGGATAGGCCGAATATATGCGAAGCAAATATTCTGAAATCCTGGACTATGGTTACTGTATAATTCAATCCCTTTGATTCCTAATGCCAAGATGACTTAGAGCTCACTGTCAACCCTATAATTAGTATATCCGTTATGTGATTAACTTTAGATATCCCGTGACTCCTCACTGGGATTACCCTGGCCAAGGTTTTGATAAATTAATCACAAGATATTATCTCCTATTTTCAGGAGGGGTCAATTCCATCTTGACTCACAACTGACTACGCAAGTACTTGACTGCACTCAGTGACCTTCCGTCACTGAATTAGAAATTCAGGTAGTCTGATACCAAAGTACAGTGAGTTGCTTGCTAGTCACAGGTTGCAGTCTCAGATCAGAGGGCCGAACTTATACCAATATCCACTCGGAACATCTCTCGACAGTAGAGCGTTCCAAAATTGGTCACGTTCAGTGAAATGTACTCCTACACTTCACCTGTGTGGCATACCAGTATCTCCACACTCCTTAGTTAAGAGGACAACCAACGTATATGTCACACAACGACCTAATCTCGATAATGCTGTCATCTTAGTAACAATATATCATTTGGTCGCGAACAAGTTTAAGGACTCAAAGATAAATCTTCCTTTATCATAACATAAGTCCTAAGGACTTCATCATATAAGAGTTCATTTGAAGATGAAATGATGAATAATGCCAAATAACACTTTATTAATTTGTCAATTCATTTACAAAATTCAATCATCAATATGCCGACAATTGACATTTAGGATACAAATCCCAACAACTCCCACTTAGCCTAATGCCAATCGGCACAGTATCTAATACCCATCTTCGACTTGTGTTCGTTGAACTCTTTGATGCCGAGGACTTTGGTAAATGGGTCGGTCAGATTTTCTTTTGTGTCAATCTTTTGAAGATCAATATCACCTCGATCGACGATCTCTCGAACCAAGTGGTAGCGATGTAGAATATGCTTGGTCCGCTGATGTACTTTGGGTTCTCTTGCTTGAGCTATGGCCCCAGTATTGTCACAAAATACAGGCACTGGACCATCAATGGAGGGTGTCACGCCTAGCTCGGTGATGAACTTCCGCAACCATACAGCTTCCTTGGCGGCATCAGATGCTGTGATTTTTATTCTGCTTCACATGTAGAATCTGCCACTGTATGCTGCTTGGAACTCTTCCAGCAAATAGCCCCACCCTTAAGAGTGAAGATATATCCCGACACGCTCTTGCTATCATCTTGATCTGATTGAAAACTTGAATCGGTATATCCCTCAAGTTTTAAGTCAGAATCACCGCACACAAGCCACTGGTATTTAGTATTTCTCAAATACTTAAGGATGGTTTTTACGACCTTCCAGTGGTTGCTACCTGGATCAGATTGGTATCTGCTCACTACTCCTAGAGAGTATGCCACGTCTGTCTAGTACATGTCATGACATACATTATAGATCCCACTGCCGAAGCATATAGAATTCTATCCATACTCTCTTTCTTGAGGGGTTGTCAGACAATCCCTTTTAGAGAAGTTAATCCATGGCCCATCGGAAGATAGCCTTTCTTGGAATTAATCATATTGAACCCTTTTAGTATAGTATCAATGTATGTGGATTGGGATAATCCAAGCAATCTTCTACATCTATCTCTATAGATCTTCATCCCTAGGATGTAAGATGCTTCTCCCAAATCCTTCATGGCAAATTGTGACGATAGCCATACCTTTATTCCTTGTAATGCAGGAATGTTATTCCCGATTAAAAGAATGTCATCCACATACAAAATAAGGAATATTATAACTAAACCATTTGCCCATTTATAGATGCAAGGTTCCTCTTCATTCTTAATGAAGCCATATGTTTTGATTGCCTTATCAAAACGTATATTCCAACTCCGTGAAGCTTGCTTTAATCCATAAATGGATTTTTTGAAGCTTGCACACTTTAGACTCATCTGCAGATGTAAAATCTTCAGGTTGTATCATATACACTTGCTCTTCTAAATCTCTATTTAGAAATGCGGTCTTTACATCCATTTGCCAGATTTCATAGTCTAAATGTGCTGCTATAGCAAGCACAATCCGAATGGACTTCAGTATTGCCACAGGAGAAAACGTCTCGTCATAGTCAATACCATAACGTTGACGATATTCCTTGGCAACCAGATGGACTTTATAGGTCTCTACCTTTCCGTCTGCATCCCGTTTCCTTTTGAATATCCACTTACACCCTATGAGTTTAATCCCTTTGGGTGGGTCAACTAATATCCATACATTATTGACCTTCATGGATTCCATTTCGGATTGCATGGCTCCAAGCCATTTATCAGAGTCATACCTCTGCATTGCATCCATATATGTGATCGGATCCTCATCGTTTTCATCAAGTTCGATAGAATCCCCGTCCCGGACCAAGAAACCGTAGTATCTGTCCAGCTGACGTAGTACTCTATCCGATCGCCTTAATGGTGCATCTAATATAGGTTCTGGATCTGATCTAATCAAATCCGACTCAACTGGTTCAGTAGATGGTGTCGGTTCTTCTACATGTTGAACTTCTCTAAGCTCAACATTAGAGCTTTTTGTTCCTTCACCAAGGAATTTCTTCTCTAAGAAAATTGCTCTATTGCTTACGAACAACTTTTGTTCTTCAGCAAAGTAGAAGTAATATCCTTTAGTTTCTTTAGGGTAACCAACAAAGAACATTTGTCAGACTTGGGTTCAAGTTTGTCTGTCTTCAAACGTTTGACGTACGCCGGACACCCCCAAACCCTAAGGTGAGAGAGCATCGGCTTACGTCCAGTCCACATCTCATATGGTGTTTTATTTACAGACTTACTTGGAACCTTATTTAGAATATAGCAGGCCGACTCAAGTGCATATCCCCAAAAGGATATGGGCAGACTCGCAAACCCCATCATGGATCGAACCATGTCTAACAGAGTTCGATTTCTTCTTTCTGATACACCGTTATACTGTGGTGTACTAGGAGGAGTCCATTGAGAGAGAATCTCACTCTCTCCTAGATATGTCAAAAACTCACTGGAGAGGTATTCACCTCCTCGATCTGATCGAAGAGTTTTAATACTCTTTCTAGTTTGTTTTTCTACTTCATTATGATATAATTTGAACATTTCAAATGATTCAGATTTATGTCTCATTAAATAGACATAACCATACCTAGAAAGGTCGTCTGTAAACGTAATGAAATATGAATACCCACCTTTAGCGTCTGTGCTCATTGGCCCACATAAATCAGAATGTACAAGGGTCAATAAATTACTGGCTCGTTCACCTTTTCCGGTAAAAGGTGATTTGGTCATTTTACCAAGAAAACATGATTCACAGGTTGTCAATGATTCACAATCATTAACATCAAGGATTTCCTCTTTACTTAACCTGTTCATCCTGTTCTTGTTAATATGACTTAGCCTATGATGCCAAAGGTAGACATCCGTGACATTATCTATTCTAGGGCGCTTATTGGATTTATACATTACATGAACAGGCTGTGACAAAATGTAAATACTATTAGTCATAATTCCATTCATTACAACAACACCATTCCAAATGACATTGCAATAATCCTTTTTTATTGATATTTCATAACCATTTTTTGGCCAAAAGGCCTACAGAAATGATATTCAATAGAAAACTTGGACAATAGTGACAATCACTAAGGACATTTACATGAGAGCTGAACTCAAGTTTAAGAATTTCTAAAGCTAGAATTGGAACTGGTCTTCCATCTCCAACATTCAGAAACCTTTCTCCTTCTTCAAACCTCTTACTGACTTGTAGCCCCTGCAACGAATTGCAAATATTAAAAGGACTACCTGTCACGACCCCCGCCCCGTTCCCGGCGGGCCGCCGCGACGGTCCTAGGGTGCGGGTAGGCATAAGGCCACCAGCCACCGCGTAGAACCCTACTACCTATCAATCATCAATGAATCTTGAAAAATTTGGCATGATGCATGCACAAAATGATCACTTTTCCTATAGTGACCTGTCAGGATTATCTCAATACATACAACACACTACCTGTCAGAGCAGCAATCACATAATCCGTCACATAATGAACCTGGACAATATATATCAATACATTATCTCAGGCATATAACTCATATGTATAAAATCTGGTTCCCATTCCATCCATGGTCAAACCCATATCCACAACAGGATCTATGACTGTAACTATACACTATATACAATAGAAGGTTTATAATACACCAAAAGGGTATAAACATCTATCTACATTATACTATACTATACTATGGAGCGGCACAGCTAGCAGGCAATCTCTAACCCTGCTCTTCTCTATACAATACCTGCCCTGCAATCAAAAACACCAAACTGGGGAGTGAGTATATAAACACTCAGTGAGTGGAGTAGAGAGTACTATGCACATGAGACAGAATATAATCATGGCTCGAGATGAAATCTCAAGATCAATAACAACATGAACATGAACTCAACATAGAGAATATGGAGTAAATCATCAATATCACCACAATCAATATCAACTCATCTGAAGCATATATGGAATAATCAAGTAAACATATATGCTACTCATGAATATGCTCAACAGATCATAATGCTGGAACATACAAATCAGGTGTCAATATGCTGAAATCATCACTAGACAGCTGTCGGGAGGTGGGTTTTACACCCCAGGCGAACCAGCAACAACTCCCTACTGTCACATGCATATGCAGGATAAGACACCATATCGATAATGTAAATGCTAGACAGCTGTCGGAAGGTGGGTTTTACGCCCCAGGCGAACCAGCAACAACTCCCTACTGTCACATGCATATGCAGGATAAGACACCACACTAATCATGTAAATGCCGGCCAGTATCCAGAACAGAAATCCATCTCACGTCTACATACTAAACGGCACCTCGCGGAAATTCTACATCCGCGGGAAGCCATACTGCACCTCGCGGGGTCTTACTATGCCCGGCGGCAAGCAGAATATAAGTCGTAGGACCGGCCGATCCTACGCCTAGGGCCGTGTCCCCCCTAGGAAGGGACTGGGCTCCGCCCACCCAGAAGGCTACTATGTGCACAAAGGCCGATGTTCAACCCCATCGACTATAGGTGTCCTGCAGATACTGCCAAGCCATGCATAAATGCCATAATGCACCCTTCCAATACTCTACTAAAAAGGAGCATAATTAAGACTACCACTCACTCGGCCACAACCCAATTATAACTAACATCAGAGTTGGGAGTGAGGGGTCAAGGGTGTGCAATGCAACTCAATATACCACTAAAATGGGCTCTACAAATCTTTGAAATAGAGAAAATGAAATCAATTTACAAAAGAAGTCATTTCACAATTCAGATCCAATTTAATTACTCATAAAGGAGTATAATCAAGGCTACCACTTACAAGTCTTTAAAATAGAGAAAATGAAATCAATTTACAAAAGAAATCATTTCACAATTCGGAATCAATTTGATTACTCATCAACCCCTCGTAATTTCTCTCAATGTTCCCTCAAATGCATGTACAGAATAATCAAGCATGGAGAATCAAGATTATAGAGGAATCTACTACAATATCAATCAATATGCTCAAGTGGAATCAATTCACACTTGGCGACATTCATGAAAATGAATTAAGGATGCTCATGGTGCAAAGTACATGACTCCCACTCACTCGTCAATCTGGCACAGCCTTGATACGCCTCCAAAAATCTACAGCAGGCAGTGGAAAACTTCTTCCTCTTGTTCCCTAGCTTCTTGCCCAACTGTGACATGCATTTATAATACATTTAGTCCTGTATCAAGGGTCATAATCTACGTGCCAATTATAACATAGGAAACTTGTTGCCCAGATAGACAACCCAAGAGGGGGGGGGGGTGAATTGGGTTTTTAAAATAATTTGACTAATTAAAACTTTGTGGATGATTAATTAAAAACTATAGCAAGTTATTTAATTAAAGCCTAGTGCTGTGAGTAATGTGCGGGGAAGAAGATGAGAGACAATGCACTACAAACACAAAGTTTTATAGTGGTTCGGAGCTAACCCTTGCTCCTACGTCCACTCCCCAAGTCTCACTTGGGAATTTCACTATAACCTCCTTGGATTACAGCCGGTTGTTTTGCAAGCTCACAACCAAACTTGTTGTTTTACGAGCTCACAACGAACTCGGTCGGTTTTTCCAGGCTCACCGACTAGAACCAACCCCGATTGTTTTTCCGGGCTCACAATCAAACCCTTACACACGTTGGTTTTAACTTGGCTCACCAACCAACCTTAAACCCCTTGATTCAATCCCCCGATTGAATCAAGTAAATACAAGAGATAGAAGAAAACAGAAAATAGCTTCTCAAAAAGCAGATTTAAAACAATATAATCGTAAAGGAGTTAGAAGCCCTCAAACGCTTTTAAGCTGGTGAAGAGGTATGGCTTCTGGAACTCCGGTCTCCTCTTGAAAGAGTGGTCGACTTGAATGCAGGAGGAGGAAGCTTTGATTGTTGGGAAGAAGTTGTTGGAGCAGTAAATGCAGATCTCCCCTTTTTCGTTTAAGAGCACTTGGAGAGCTTGAAAACTTGAATGCTTGGAGTGGAATATCTGTTCTCTGCCTTGCTACGGTCCTCTGTGGCTATTTAAGCCAACCCCCATGGAAACTAGCCGTTACTCTGCTTTTTCTGGCCGTTCTGCACACTCTGCGCAGCCTGACAATATGACCGTTGGTGGGTTGGAGTCGACTCGCGCGATCAGGAGTCGACTCGGCTGTAGCAGGAGTCGACTCACGCTTTTCCGGAGTCGACTCGGCAACTGTTCCAAATTTGAATTAAAGTTGCCGTCTTGACTGGGAGTCGACTCGTCTTGACCTGGAGTCGACTCGCCAACTTCTGGAGCTGACCTGGCAATTTTGGAGTCGGCTCATCCACTGAAGTCCGTGGATCCAATTTTGAATTTTGTCCACTCGAGTCGACTCGACTGTCCTGAGAGTCGACTCGAATCTCAGAGCCCGAACTCCCGATTCTCTGTCTTTTGGCTCATCCAGTCTTGGAGTCGACTCGAACTTCCTTGGAGTCGACTCGGCTCTCAGTTTCCGAAAGTTGGTCTTCTGCCTTTTGACGTGAAGCTTGTCTCGGAGTCGACTCGAGCTGTCTGTGAGTCGACTCGAATCTCAGAGGCAGTAACATGGTCTTCTGTCTGTTGATGGTCGCTCAGTCTCGGAGTCGACTCGCGTACTGCGGGAGTCGACTCGAATCTCAGAGTCCGAAAATCGTTCTCTGACTTTTTTCTTGTGTTCCTCTGAGAGTCGACTCTTACCTTCTTTGGAGTCGACCTGCCAACCATCGGAGTCGACTCGCGTTCCACTGGAGTCGACTCGAATCTCAGACCCGAAAACTGCTCTCTGACTTTTCTTTGTGTTTCTCTTGGAGTCGACTCTTACTACCCTGGAGTCGACTCGTTGAACATTGGAGTCGACTCGCGCACTTCGGGAGTCGACTCGTTGACAGTTTCTGAGTTGAAGCTTTCTGTCCTTCTGTCTGTTCTCAGTCGGAGTCGACTCGTACTGATCTGGAGTCGACTCGAGCTCGTGCCAGTGAACTTGATACGCTTGGAGTCGACTCGTGATACTCGGGAGTCGACTCGAGTCTCAGACTTTGGTTCAGCAGACTTCTTACCTTATCCAAAATACTATGAACCAAATCTAGAGACACTTGGACAGGATTTTCACTGAAACACTCAATTGAATTCATTAGTAATCACAAGATATACTCAAATGCTTTGAGCTCATCAAAATCAAATGGGGTTTTAATCAATCACTCCACAATCTCCCCCTTTTTGATGATGACAAAACTTTGAGTATATGTAAAATGAATTGCTCATAAAACAATGAAGTAAAATCCATAAATGAATTCAAATGTCTGATAATTTAATTTATCCAAGTTTGAAAGGAGTGAAACATTAAATTTCGGAGTTAAAGCTCCCCCTTTCATTTGGAATTATATAAGCCTTCATATTATGCAATCAATTGTTTGGCTTATATGTCATTAATGATTTAGCTTGATTAAAATTCAGATTCTCCCCCTCAACATATGCATTCAACTATGTTTTGATTCTCTGAATTTTCTTTTAATGCTTTGAAGTTTTTGAACTGAATTTTATCTTTTTAGAGGGAAAATCTGTCAATTTGTTCTTGAATAGAATTCAGCTAATCTCCGAATATCCCTTGAATAGATTCTGGAGATTACTCCATTAGGAGCCCCAAAAGAGAGATAATGAGCCTCGAGGTACCGAATCCACTTAGAACAAATTTGAGTGTGTTTTTAAGAGTTTATCTTTTTATTTATTTCCATTGATTTCTTTTACATATTTTTTCATATTTCTCCCCTTTTACACATTTTATACATATTTCTCCCCCTTTTTGTTATCATACCAAAAAGGAGGTAATCACACACAATCAATCATAAAGCAAAGCACATAATTGAAGATAAAATGTCTACTCATTGTATTGATATGAATGTGAATACATGTGAGAATACAATAAGTAAAGCAAAGCAAGACAAAACACAACTCAAACACATCTATGTCCTCCTCGAGGATGAAGCTCCCCCTCTCGAGGATGCATCTCCTCCTCTGGAGGATGTGGCACCTCCTCTCGAGGATGGTGCTCCTCCTCTCAATCGGCTCTGCTCCATGAGGAGGGTGACGGTCTGGTGGTCTGAGCAGTGAGAGTGGACTTCCTAACCCAGATCCCTTCTCTCTTCCGAAACCCCATCCTGTGCATAGTCCCCGTACATAAGCGATCAGTCCATCGCAAGGCACGGGAGGGTTCCCTCTCAGGAATGGAAATCTCGTACTGCCTAAAAAGAAGAGTGAATAACATTCCGTATGGGAGTGAGAGCCTAGGTCTATCTAGGGGCTCACACATATACCTATAAATGAGCTTTGGGAAGTTGATCGGGGTGTCCTGAAGGATATAAGACATAATAGCTAAGTCCCTCTCATTCACAAAATCAAATCTCCCTGTCTTAGGGAAGATGGACCTGGACAGAATGCTCAAAAGGATTCTCACTTCAATAGGAAGTGAGCTAGCAGATACCTCATCTAGGGGGGACTGAGGTGGATGCCCTAAGACGACCGTAAGGGCCGCAACTCTATCCTCAGGGTGTGCGGGAGCCACCCCTACTAATGGAAGGTGAAGGATATGGGCAATGAGGTCCTCTGTGACACGCAACGGGACACCTACTACCGTGCCCTCGATACCTCCATCTCCCCGATGGACGGTATTGTAAAACTCTTGAACTAGGCCAGGATAGGTGGGAAGGTCCAAGGTGAGGAAGTACTCTAGGCCCTGGGCTCTAAGCCTATCGCCTATGGTGAACCCCTCCCGGGAGAGATAGTCGAAATCGACAAACCTCCCGGTGGTGACGGCCTTCCCGGCCAACGGCCTAACGAGAACCACCCTAGGCGGGGAACGATCCAGAGGTGGTTGCCTCGCGGGATCGTGCCGCGCCTTGGAGCGCCGCTCGGGACCGGCCTCGGGACGGGACCTCTTCCTAACGACGGTCTTACGAGGCATCTTGACCTAAACGGGAAGAAAAATACCTAGAGGACGGTGAAGGACCGACAGAGGAAGCTCGGGACGGACCGGAAATGACCTAGGAACGGACGGAAACTCAATGTCCGGCAAAAAATCGACGGGAAAAGGGCTTGGAGACGATCGGGGATGACCTAGGAGTCGGCTCTAGGGCTTTGTGAACAGTGGCGGCTTGAGGAAAAGTGTTTGCGAAACGACAAACCTAGGGTTAAAAAGTCGGATCCCGACTGCGAGTCGACTCCCCTGAGTCGCGAGTCGACTCGACCTCGAGTCGACTCCAGAATATGCGCGAGTCGACTCCCGACAGTGTGCGAGTCGACTCCCCCTCAGGAGCCGGCTCTGAAACTTACTCGAGTGTCTCTAACCTTGGCACGCACCTAAAAACCATGCCATAATCGTGCCAAATGAGGGAAAATCACCTAATTAAGGACTGATTTGATGATCACTGCATAGAAACTCTATTTTAACCTCATTCTAATCATCAAAATCAATTAATCTAGTGAAAAACCCACTAGGATGGATCAATCACTCCTAATCCCCTCCTAAGCACACTAAACCTCTCTTCACTTAGGGGTTTTGTAAAAATATCTGCTAATTGATTATCAGTACAAACAAATTGGAGTGACACATCACCATTCAATACATGATCTCTTATGAAGTGATGTCTTATCTCAATGTGTTTAGTTCTTGAATGTTGAATTGGATTTTTAGTTAGATTTATGGCACTTGTATTATCACAATTAATGGACATTTTATCTTGTTTAATGCCATAATCTTCTAATTGTTGTTTAATCCACAAGATTTGAGCACAACAACTCCCGGCTGCCACATATTCAGCTTCTGCAGTGGATAATGCAACCGAGTTTTGTTTCTTGCTAAACCATGAGATTAGGTTTTCTCCTAGAAACTGACACGACCCGCTGGTACTTTTTCTATCAAGCTTACATCCAGCGAAGTCTGAATCTGTGTACCCTATTAAGTTTATGTTGGATTCTTTAGAGTACCATAGCCCTATGTTCTTAGTTCCTATTAAGTATTTAAATATTCTCTTAACTGCAGCTAGGTGTGATTCTTTAGGATTAGCCTGATATCTAGCACACATGCACACACTAAACATAATATCAGGTCTACTTGCAGTAAGATACAGTAAAGAACCTATCATACCTCTATAAAGTTTTTGATTTACAGATTTACCTGATTCATCTTGGTCTAACTTACATGATGAGCTCATGGGGGTGCTGATTGACTTGTTTCCCTCCATATCAAACTTCTTGAGCATCTCCTTGATATATTTTGCTTGATTGATGAAGATGCCTCCTTCAGATTGTTTGATTTGAAGCCCGAGGAAGTAGTTCAGCTCTCCCATCATGCTCATCTCAAACTCACTCTACATCAAATCAGCAAATTCCTCGCAGAGGCGATTGTTAGTAGCACCGAAAATGATATCATCAACATAAATCTGTACTAATAACATATCCTTATTTTGCCTTTTCAGAAATAATGTTGTATCTACATTTCCCCTAGAGAATTCATGTTCTAATAGAAATTTACTAAGTCTCTCATACCATGCTCTAGGTGCTTGTTTTAATCCATAAAGTGCTTTGTTCAGTTTATACACATGATTAGGGTATTGATGATTTTCAAAACTAGGAGGTTGTTCTACATACACTTCCTCATTTATATACCCATTTAGAAAAGCACTCTTTACATCCATTTGATATAGTTTGAAGTCCTTAGAGCATGCATATGCTAATAGAAGTCTAATTGCCTCAAGTCTAGCTACGGGAGCAAAGGTTTCATCAAAATCTATGCCTTCTTCTTGATTATAACCCTTTGCTACTAGTCTAGCATTATTCCTTATAACAATTCCATTTTCATCTAGCTTATTTTTATATATCCATTTAGTACCTATAATTGGATGTTCAGAAGGTCTCTCCACTAGATCCCAAACCTTGTTTCTAGTAAATTGATTTAGTTCTTCTTGCATTGCATTTATCCAATTTACATCATTTTCGGCTTCTTCTATATGTTTGGGCTCAAAGTGTGAAACAAAAGCTAGATGATTATTCAAATTCCTAAGGGATGCTCTAGTCCTAACCGGTTGTGATGGATCATCTAGAATTAGTTCCTTAGGATGCCCGTGAGCATACCTCCAAGCTTTAGCTAGCCCATGATCCACTATAGGCTCTTGGTTTGACGATTCTCCTTCAATCAACTTTTGATTATCATCTTGTAATCCCATCTCATCTATCTTTTCTTCAAGTATTTCAATATCATCATCAAAATTAACCTTCTTACTAGATGAGATGTCACTAGAGTCATCAAAAACAACATGTATAGATTCTTCTATAACTAGGGTTCTTTTATTAAAGATTCTATAGGCTTTACTAGTTGTAGAATAACCTAGGAATATTCCTTCATCAGATTTAGGATCAAATTTCCCTAGATTATCTTTTCCATTATTATGTACAAAACACCTACATCCAAAAACATGAAAATAGTTAACTTTTGGTTTTCTGTTTTTCCACAGTTCATAAGGTGTTTTCTTTATAATGGGTCTTAATAAAACTCTATTTAATATATGGCAAGAAGTATTAATGGCTTCTCCCCAAAAGTACTTAGGGAGGTTACTTTCACATAACATCGTTCTAGCCATTTCCTCTAGAGTTCTATTCTTCCTTTCCACAACTCCATTTTGTTGTGGTGTCCTAGGTGCAGAAAAATTATGGGTTATCCCCTTTTTACTACAAAATTCATCAAATAATTGATTTTCGAATTCGGTACCATGGTCACTTCTAATGGCTATGACTGAAGACTCTCTAGCATTTGTTACTTCCTTATGGAACTTTTTAAACATTGAAAATGCTTGGTCCTTATGTGCTAGAAACATGACCCATGTGTACCTAGAGTAATCATCTACTATGACTAGACCATATTTATTTCCACCTAGGCTTGTTGTTCTAGTTGGACCAAATAGGTCCATGTGTAATAATTCTAGAGGCCTAGAGGTAGAGACACATTTTATGGGTTTAAAAGAATTCCTAGATTGTTTGCCAAATTGACATGCTTCACAGATTTTGTTCTTTTCAAATTTTAACTTTGGCAAACCTATCACGGAATCTCTTTTAACTAATTTAGTTATTGTGTCCATGCTTGCATGACCTAACTTACGGTGCCATAACCAACTAGCATCATTATCTTTAGTTTCATTTACAACTAGACATTGGTTATGTTTTGCAAGATCTTCTAGGTCTACAACATATACATTTCCACGTCTAATCCCTTTAAAAACTAAACTATTATCATTAGGATTTGTTATAATACATAGTGATGGTTTAAACATAACATCATATCCTTTATCACATAATTGACTAATGCTTAACAAGTTATGTTTAAGACCATCAACATATCTAACATTATCTATAAAAGTAGAAAGGGTGATTTGAACTTTACCAACACTAATGATGTGACCTTGGTTGTTGTCTCCAAACGTCACAGCACCTCCCTTCTTGGTTTCAAGGGTAAAAAATTGGTCTTTATCACCCGTCATGTGCCTTGAGTAGCCACTATCCAAATACCAGCAGTTCTTGTTGACCTTGGCTGCAAGACACTCCTACACAGGCAAATTATGTCATCTTAGGTACCCAAGTTTTCTTGGGTCCTTCATGGTTAGTCAAGTTGGTTCCTTTTGGAACCCATACCCTTTTAATTTTTCTTTTAGTTTTCCTTTTCCTATAGTCACATGCATTTGCTTTATGTCCTATATTTCCACAACAAAAACAGGTTATTTTCTTAGTTTTATTTTTCCCAGCTTTGACAAGGAAATTACTAAGTAGTTTTTGTTTATTTTTTGGTTTATACCCTAAACCCGCTTTATTAAATACGGCTCGTTGACTATTAAGTATCAAGTTTAACTTTTCAGAACTATATGTGAATTTTTTAACTAAGGGTTTGTATTTGTTTAGTTCTTTAGTTAATGTTTGATTTTCGGCTTTTAGATCATTTAGTTCTTTTGTTAGATCCTTGTTTAAGACTTGTTTATGGTTTTTGAGTTCTGAAAGTTCCTTAGTTAGTTTTTCATTATCTTTCGTTAAGGTGTTAGTCTTCTTAATTAAGAGTTGGTTGCTTGTCTTAAGTTCTAGATTTTCTTTGGTAAGATTATCTTTATCCTTAATTAATGAATCATGCTTATGAATATAAGTTTGGTTAGTTACTTTTAGTTCTCTGTTTTTAACATTTATATTCTTATACTCAATCATTAATTCATTGAACGCATCATAAAGTTCATCAAATGTAAAATCAAAATGCGTATCGGAAGTTACCTCGTTTTCGTTGGCCATGAAGCAGAAATTGGCCTTCTCTTCTTGTTCTTCATCTGATGAGGAGGAGGATGAGTCGGAGTCCGATAGGATAGTGACAAGTGCCTTTTTCTTCTTGTACTTACTCCCCTTCTTCAGTAAGGGGCACTCCGCTCTTATGTGACCCGGCTTCTTGCACTCGTAACAACCAATCCCCTCATTTTCCCTTTCCTTACCTTTGTCTTTGCGGTAGGAATTTGAGGGGCCTCTCCTTTGATGATAGGACTTCTTGTGGTTGATGAATTTCTTGAACTTACGCACAAGAAGAGCCTCACCACCATCTTCCTCATCTTCTTCTTCTTCACTGCTGCTGCTGCAAGACAAGTCCTTGTTAGAAGAAGTAGATTTAAGGGCTATTACCTTTTTCTTATGGGAGGACTCTTCCTCGTTGTGTTGTTTCATGGTGAGCTCGTGCGTCATGAGAGATCCAAGAAGCTCCTCAAGTGGTAGCTTGTTCAAGTCCTTGGCTTCTTGGATTGCTGTCACTTTAGCTTCCCACGACCTTAGTAGACACCGAAGGATTTTCCTGACAAGCTCACTGTTAGTATAGTTCTTGCCAAGGCTTTTTAGACCATTGACAATATCAGTAAACCTAGTGAACATGGATGTGATTGTTTCATTTGAATCCATTTTAAATAGTTCATATTTATGAACCAAGATGTTTATTTTGGATTCCTTGACTTGATTCGTGCCCTCATGGGTCACTTCAAGTCTGTCCCAAATTTCTTTTGCTGAATTACAAGTTGAAATCCTATTGAATTCATTACGGTCTAAGGCACAATAGAAGACATTCATTGCTTTAGAGTTTAATTGTGCCTTCCTCATGTCATGTTCATCCCAGTCCATTTCTAGTTTAGGTACCTTAACACCATCTACGTAAATGGATGGGATGTATGGCCCATTTACTACAATGGACCACATCTCATAGTCTTGGGCTTGGATGAATATTCTCATCCTAGCCTTCCAGTATGAGTAGTCAGATCCATTGAAGAAAGGGGGTCTTTGGGTGGACTGACCCTCAATGTGAGAAGATCCAAATGGGGTTGTCATTTTGATCTTTTAACTCTTGAGTGGAAGAGTTTTTGCTCTGATACCACTTGTTGCCCAGATAGACAACCCAAGAGGGGGGGGTGAATTGGGTTTTTAAAATAATTTGACTAATTAAAACTTTGTGGATGATTAATTAAAAACTATAGCAAGTTATTTAATTAAAGCCTAGTGCTGTGAGTAATGTGCGGGGAAGAAGATGAGAGACAATGCACTACAAACACAAAGTTTTATAGTGGTTCGGAGCTAACCCTTGCTCCTACGTCCACTCCCCAAGTCTCACTTGGGAATTTCACTATAACCCCCTTGGATTACAGCTGGTTGTTTTGCAAGCTCACAACCAAACTTGTTGTTTTACGAGCTCACAACGAACTCGGTCGGTTTTTCCAGGCTCACCGACTAGAACCAACCCCGATTGTTTTCCCGGGCTCACAATCAAACCCTTACACACGTTGGTTTTAACTTGGCTCACCAACCAACCTTAAACCCCTTGATTCAATCCCCCGATTGAATCAAGTAAATACAAGAGATAGAAGAAAACAGAAAATAGCTTCTCAAAAAGCAGATTTAAAACAATATAATCGTAAAGGAGTTAGAAGCCCTCAAACGCTTTTAAGCTGGTGAAGAGGTATGGCTTCTGGAACTCCGGTCTCCTCTTGAAAGAGTGGTCGACTTGAATGCAGGAGGAGGAAGCTTTGATTGTTGGGAAGAAGTTGTTGGAGCAGTAAATGCAGATCTCCCCTTTTTCGTTTAAGAGCACTTGGAGAGCTTGAAAACTTGAATGCTTGGAGTGGAATATCTGTTCTCTGCCTTGCTACAGTCCTCTGTGGCTATTTAAGCCAACCCCCACGGAAACTAGCCGTTACTCTGCTTTTTCTGGCCGTTCTGCACACTCTGCGCAGCCTGACAATATGACCGTTGGTGGGTTGGAGTCGACTCGCGCGATCAGGAGTCGACTCGGCTGTAGCAGGAGTCGACTCACGCTTTTCCGGAGTCGACTCGGCAACTGTTCCAAATTTGAATTAAAGTTGCCGTCTTGACTGGGAGTCGACTCGTCTTGACCTGGAGTCGACTCGCCAACTTCTGGAGCTGACCTGGCAATTTTGGAGTCGGCTCATCCACTGAAGTCCGTGGATCCAATTTTGAATTTTGTCCACTCGAGTCGACTCGACTGTCCTGGGAGTCGACTCGAATCTCAGAGCCCGAACTCCCGATTCTCTGTCTTTTGGCTCATCCAGTCTTGGAGTCGACTCGAACTTCCTTGGAGTCGACTCGGCTCTCAGTTTCCGAAAGTTGGTCTTCTGCCTTTTGACGTGAAGCTTGTCTCGGAGTCGACTCGAGCTGTCTGTGAGTCGACTCGAATCTCAGAGGCAGTAACATGGTCTTCTGTCTGTTGATGGTCGCTCAGTCTCGGAGTCGACTCGCGTACTGCGGGAGTCGACTCGAATCTCAGAGTCCGAAAATCGTTCTCTGACTTTTTCCTTGTGTTCCTCTGAGAGTCGACTCTTACCTTCTTTGGAGTCGACCTGCCAACCATCGGAGTCGACTCGCGTTCCACTGGAGTCGACTCGAATCTCAGACCCGAAAACTGCTCTCTGACTTTTCTTTGTGTTTCTCTTGGAGTCGACTCTTACTACCCTGGAGTCGACTCGTTGAACATTGGAGTCGACTCGCGCACTTCGGGAGTTGACTCGTTGACAGTTTCTGAGTTGAAGCTTTCTGTCTTTCTGTCTGTTCTCAGTCGGAGTCGACTCGTACTGATCTGGAGTCGATTCGAGCTCGTGCCAGTGAACTTGATACGCTTGGAGTCGACTCATGATACTCGGGAGTCGACTCGAGTCTCAGACTTTGGTTCAGCAGACTTCTTACCTTATCCAAAATACTATGAACCAAATCTAGAGACACTTGGACAGGATTTTTACTGAAACACTCAATTGAATTCATTAGTAATCACAAGATATACTCAAATGCTTTGAGCTCATCAAAATCAAATGGGGTTTTAATCAATCACTCCACAGAACTTTAATTGATTCAACTCCCCTGTTCCCTAAATCTTTTCTTTCCTTTCTTCTTTTTCTTTTTAATTAATTAACTCACCATTTATGTGTATTAGGGACTCCCTTGCATGAGTACAAGGTCCCTTTTAGCTTGATCTAGGCTTAATACCCTATTATAGCATGAAATCCCCTATTTTCCACCCGGATGAACAGTAATCCGGACCGACAGCCGGTTACTTCATCCCGGGTTTGATCCACTTTTCAGACTCCAAATTTGATGAAATTTTTACCTAACATTCTACACTCATAGAGGATTCCAAAGAGATAACATGCATCATCATCGGAGGCCGTTTGACCCCCTAAATAATTCGCCGAAGTTGGGACTTTGGCACAGTTTTTCCGTAGTGCCGGAAAAATTTGTCAAAATCCGATTCTTCCTCTTTTAACCGCCTCTACAACCCTTATCCGACCCCTCTAGACTATATCCACCCTTTGTATAGCCTAATGTCATCAAAAGACTAGATAGGGATGGATATTTACCTTTTTCTTTTTGGAAATCGAGGTCCTTGCGTAGAGGGGAAGGAGATCTACATTTTTCCCTTCAGCTAGAAGTGCAACCGGGATCTCCTTCCTCTTCCTTTCTTCCTTTCCTTTCCTCTTCCTTTCTTCCTTTCCTTTTCTCTCCTTCTTTTTCTTCCTCTCTGTCCGTCTGAGACTCCCCTGTGACTCTCTCTCGGTTTCCATCCAAAAGCCACACAAACCCCCTAATTAAATCACATCAAAACACTATTCACCCTTTGTTTAATATTATTAAATTCCCATTTTGCCCCTAACACTTCAACATAACTACCGTTATGCCATTAACTTTTGATTCCTTCCAATTTTACCCTTACCACTTCAATGCATCTACAACTATGCCATTATCTTTTGATTCTTTCCTATTTTACCCCTTATATTAATTGAAAAGGACTATTCTATCCCTTTTTATATAAAAAAAATATTTTGGGGTTATTACATCCTCCCCCCTTATATAAAATCCGTCCTCGAATTTAAAAGAGTAAATTACCTGTCATAGTTGCATTCGATGCCTATGCCTCCTGTGGATTTACCGTGAACACCCTTCCTTGCCCTCTGCCTACTGGAGCTGACAGTTGAGATGGTCCAGCACTCTGCTGTGATGTTTGTGCTTGACCTCTGCCTCTGCCTACAGGCCTACTACTAGGCCTGTCCATCTGCACAGAAGGGTAGGATGCCAAGGGCACAA
This sequence comes from Phoenix dactylifera, assembly GCF_009389715.1. Classification (NCBI taxonomy): domain Eukaryota; kingdom Viridiplantae; phylum Streptophyta; class Magnoliopsida; order Arecales; family Arecaceae; genus Phoenix; species Phoenix dactylifera. Next base: position 118,284 of record NW_024067994.1, read on the forward strand.
ATTGCTGGGTGGCACCCTGCGGGCATTCTCTGGCAAAATGACCCGGCTGTCCACATCTGTAGCACACTCCCTGGCCCATTCTGCATCTGCCAGGGTGCTGCTTCCAACATATGCCACATACTGGCCATGATTGGAACTTGGATTCCGTTCTGGCCATAGTGACCGGAGGACGAGGTACTGATGGCAGAAAAGTATCTTGTGATTGACCTCTTCTCCTCCATTTCCTCTTACGTGGGGCAGGTGGAGCTGAGCGTACAGACTGCTCCGTCGGGCCCTCCGGGAGACTTGCTCCCTCAGATCTACCTCGGCTGCTTTGCCCTTTCCCCTTACTCATTTTTCTCTGTTCTCTTTCAGCCCTTTCCTCTTTGTTTCTGATCTCCCACTGTTTTGCTTTATCAATCAGCCTAGACAAGGTGGGGACCTCTACTGCCAGCACTGCATTATAAAGCGGGGAAATCAGACCCCGCCTGAATCTTTCTATCCTGGCAGCTTCAGTGGGGATGATGTAAGGAGCATACTTCCCCAATCTAGTGAACTCACGAGCGTACTCAGATACGCTGATTCCGGGCATCTGTTTCAGCCTCTCAAACTGAAGAGCCCGATTCTGCCTCTCAGCCGGAGACAAAAACTCATCCATCACTGCTTGCCTGAACTCTTCCCAGGTTGGAGGATTCCTACTGTACAATCTGTCCTCCACGTGCCTCTGGTACCAGCCCCAGGCATCTTCTTTCATTGTGAGCCCTACAAGTTCTATTGCCCTTGCATCAGAACAGGGCAGTCTCCGTATCATCTTTTCAGTCTCCTCCAGGAATTTCTGAGGATCTTCACCTTCTTCCCCCTTAAACTCTGGGGTTCTGAGCCTCAGAAATTCCTGTACAGTAATCCCCTCATCATCTAGAGCCCGCCTGGCCAAACTTCTTGGCACAACTACAGGAGGTGGGATGGATACTACTGACGGGGCAGGAGATTTCCCCCGAGCAATCTGCTCCCTCAGAGCCTGATTCTCCGCCAGTAACTGTTCCATTAATGCATCTCTACTTCCTACCTCTCCTTGATCATCAACCCTCCGTCTATCAGCAGGAGGAGATTTTTCTCTTTGGGGCTCGACATGTGCGGAACCCGCATCCAATGCTATATCTGGCTCCATTCTCCTTGGAAGTATTCTTTATATGTCTCTAAAAGAGTCAAAAAGAGAGGGCAGTCGTTACACAGAGCCATAATATATTTTACTGAATTGTAAATGACTCATAAATTAATATACAGAAAAATCCTATGCTCCATAGTATAATCCTATACTTAATCCTAACTCACCCTATTGCTCTGACAGGACTCTTGTTTAACCTTTGCTCTGATACCAAGCTTTGTCACGACCCCCGCCCCGTTCTCGGCGGGCCGCCGCGACGGTCCTAGGGTGCGGGTAGGCATAAGGCTACCAGCCACCGCGTAGAACCCTACTACCTATCAATCATCAATGAATCTTGAAAAATTTGGCATGATGCATGCACAAAATGATCACTTTTCCTATAGTGACCTGTCAGGATTATCTCAATACATACAACACACTACCTGTCAGAGCAGCAATCACATAATCCGTCACATAATGAACCTGGACAATATATATCAATACATTATCTCAGGCATATAACTCATATGTATAAAAATCTGGTTCCCATTCCATCCATGGTCAAACCCATATCCACAATAGGATCTATGACTGTAACTATACACTATATACAATAGAAGGTTTATAATACACCAAAAGGGTATAAACCTCTATCTACATTATACTATACTATACTATGGAGCGGCACAGCTAGCAGGCAATCTCTAACCCTGCTCTTCTCTATACAATACCTGCCCTGCAATCAAAAACACCAAACTGGAGAGTGAGTATATAAACACTCAGTGAGTGGAGTAGAGAGTACTATGCACATGAGACAGAATATAATCATGGCTCGAGATGAAATCTCAAGATCAATAACAACATGAACATGAACTCAACATAGAGAATATGGAGTAAATCATCAATATCACCACAATCAATATCAACTCATCTGAAGCATATATGGAATAATCAAGTAAACATATATGCTACTCATGAATATGCTCAACAGATCATAATGCTGGAACATACAAATCAGGTGTCAATATGCTGAAATCATCACTAGACAGCTGTCGGGAGGTGGGTTTTACACCCCAGGCGAACCAGCAACAACTCCCTACTGTCACATGCATATGCAGGATAAGACACCATATCGATAATGTAAATGCTAGACAGCTGTCGGAAGGTGGGTTTTACGCCCCAGGCGAACCAGCAACAACTCCCTACTGTCACATGCATATGCAGGATAAGACACCACACTAATCATGTAAATGCCGGCCAGTATCCAGAATAGAAATCCATCTCACATCTACATACTAAACGGCACCTCGCGGGAATTCAACATCCGCGGGAAGCCATACTGCACCTCGCGGGGTCTTACTATGCCCGGCGGCAAGCAGAATATAAGTCGTAGGACCGGCTGATCCTACGCCTAGGGCCGTGTCCCCCCTAGGAAGGGACTGGGCTCCGCCCACCCAGAAGGCTACTATGTGCACAAAGGCCGATGTTCAACCCCATCAACTATAGGTGTCCTGCAGATACTGCCAAGCCATGCATAAATGCCATAATGCACCCTCCCAATACTCTACTAAAAAGGAGCATAATCAAGACTACCACTCACTCGGCCACGACCCAATTATAACTAACATCAGGGTTGGGAGTGAGGGGTCAAGGGTGTGCAATGCAACTCAATATACCACTAAAATGGGCTCTACAAATCTTTGAAATAGAGAAAATGAAATCAATTTACAAAAGAAGTCATTTCACAATTCAGATCCAATTTAATTACTCATAAAGGAGTATAATCAAGGCTACCACTTACAAGTCTTTAAAATAGAGGAAATGAAATCAATTTACAAAAGAAATCATTTCACAATTTGGAATCAATTTGATTACTCATCAACCCCTCGTAATTTCTCTCAATGTTCCCTCAAATGCATGTACAGAATAATCAAGCATGGAGAATCAAGATTATAGAGGAATCTACTACAATATCAATCAATATGCTCAAGTGGAATCAATTCACACTTGGCGACATTCATGAAAATGAATTAAGGATGCTCATGGTGCAAAGTACATGACTCCCACTCACTCGTCAATCTGGCACAGCCTTGATACGCCTCCAAAAATCTACAGCAGGCAGTGAAAAACTTCTTCCTCTTGTTCCCTAGCTTCTTGCCTAACTGTGACATGCATTTATAATACATTTAGTCCTGTATCAAGGGTCATAATCTACGTGCCAATTATAACATAGGGAACTTTAATTGATTCAACTCCCCTGTTCCCTAAATCTTTTCTTTCCTTTCTTCTTTTTCTTTTTAATTAATTAACTCACCATTTATGTGTATTAGGGACTCCCTTGCATGAGTACAAGGTCCCTTTTAGCTTGATCTAGGCTTAATACTCTATTATAGCATGAAATCCCCTATTTTCCACCTGGATGAACAGTAATCCGGACCGACAGCCGGTTACTTTATCCCGGGTTTGATCCACTTTTCAGACTCCAAATTTGATGAAATTTTTACCTAACATTCTACACTCATAGAGGATTCCAAAGAGATAACATGCATCATCATCGAAGGCCGTTTGACCCCCTAAATAATTCGCCGAAGTTGGAACTTTGGCACAGTTTTTCCGTAGTGCCGGAAAAATTTGTCAAAATTCGATTCTTCCTCTTTTAACCGCCTCTACAACCCTTATCCGACCCCTCTAGACTATATCCACCCTTTGTATAGCCTAATGTCATCAAAAGACTAGATAGGGATGGATATTTACCTTTTTCTTTTTGGAAATCGAGGTCCTTGCGTAGAGGGGAAGGAGATCTACGTTTTTTCCTTCAGCTAGAAGTGCAACCGGGATCTCCTTCCTCTTCCTTTCTTCCTTTCCTTTCCTCTTCCTTTCTTCCTTTCCTTTCCTCTCCTTCTTTTTCTTCCTCTCTGTCCGTCTGAGACTCCCCTGTGACTCTCTCTCGGTTTCCATCCAAAAGCCACACAAACCCCCTAATTAAATCACATCAAAACACTATTCACCCTTTGTTTAATATTATTAAATTTTCATTTTGCCCCTAACACTTCAACATATCTACCGTTATGCCATTAACTTTTGATTCCTACCAATTTTACCCTTACCACTTCAATGCATCTACAACTATGCTATTATCTTTTGATTCTTTCCTATTTTACCCCTTATATTAATTGAAAAGGACTATTCTATCCCTTTTTATATAAAAAAAATATTTTGGGGTTATTACACTACCGGTATCCAATACCCAGGTCGAATTATGACAAATAGAAAAATTGCAAGGTGTTATCATATAAGTACCTTGATTGGCAACTGATTGCCCACTTTTCTTAGGCCGGTTCGGATCGAGGGATGCAATGTAAAGAGGACAGTTCCTCTTCCAATGTCCTTGCTTCTTGCAGAAGAAGCACTCCGCCTTGCTCTGATCAGCCTTTTTATTCTTTTTCTGACTAGGCTGAGCATGGTGCACCTGTTTCTTTTGAATTTTATTTTTCTTTTTTCCTTTCTTAAAGGGGCGACTCTTGGATGAACCTCCCACTAAGTTCGCCGTCTTCTTAAGAAGTTGGTGATCATTCTCAAATATCTATAGTAACCCCAACAATTGGTGATAATTCACTACAGGTTTCGTCATACGAAAATGAGTGAGAAAAGGACGATATAATCCAGGCAATGAGTTTAGTATGGCATCCTTCCCCAATTGATCATGAAGGGGAAAGCCAAGAGAGCTTAGACGCTCGATCAACTCAATCATGTACAGTACATGATTAGTTACCGAGGTTCCATCTTTCATTCGGGCGCTGAAGATGGCACAACTAGTTTTGTGCTTCTCAACGTCGTCAGGAACGTCGAATGATTCATTCAACACTTGAATAATATCTTCCGGTTGCATATTCTCAAAACGCCTACTAAACTCATCACTCATTGCTGCCAACATGATGCATCGAACAGTGATCCGGTCACTGAGCCACTTCTAATAAGTGTCTTTGGCCGATCTTGATGCATTAGCAGCGGGCTGCTCAGGTGCTTGATCAGTTATCACATAAAGGATCCTCTCATGCTCTAGCACTATTTTCAGTTTCCTATGCCAATTATTGAAATTTGGACCAGTCAACTTGTCATTGTCCAACAATGAGCGAAGTGACAAATTAATGGCCATTTCTGCATAAAAAGAAAATTTGGCTATTAGTATATGAATTGACTAAACTCAATAGACTTGGACTTTAGTCTAAAGGTACTCCCACTATTTTATACAAATTGGTAGCCTCTACCTCTAATTCGAAAAATTACTTCTAATTCTTTAGTGGGCACTAGAACCCAATAGATCGCATATAGGCCCGAGTGTGGCTCGGCCAACCCATATGCACCTATTGGTAGGTTCTTAACCAATTGCTTCACCAAGCAATTTCTAGTGATTATTTTGCCCTAGGTTTTTCGGCAGACGTGTGGCGCCTCCACCGAATACCCGAGTCAGGTCAACCATTAAATGATAGGGTTAAGTCTAATCAACTAATAGACGACCAAGCCCGAGTGTGGCTCGGCTCACCTGACCGCCTATTGAAGGTACACTTAACTCATTATATATTGAATGACAATTCCAATGCTTGATAAGTACCAGGCATGTGGCGCCTCCAATAATTATCAAAACATTGGACCCATTATCACCCAACTTAATGGGAGGCTATGACCTAGTTATCCTCATAACCATTTCATTTTAAGGACCTAATAATTTTAGAGGATTTCATAATTAGGATAGATGAGAAGATCCGGTTAGTCTAATTTCTCCCACTGATTTCACCAAATCAGATTAGACACCTAAATCAGTCATACTGATTTTCCTTAAGGCATGGGCTAACTCGAGTCATTAAGTGATCCAATCAAAATGTGATTGACCATATCGGCCAGGTAAGTGAGATCGGTGGAAGGGATATGCCATTAACTCGACAAAGACGAATCAGTACGAGTAGCTTCCAATTAAAAACCACCGGTCGAGTCTGCCAAACTTACCTTAGACACCGACTGGTTAATCAATTTTGATTTGATTACTCAAATGACTCGGGCTACACCACTGAGCCTAAATCAAGTTCCATCTTGGTCTAATCAAAGACATGGACTTGATCCATCTACAACTATTGTAAATTGATCTAGAATTTTCTTGACCTAATCTAGTTACTACTTAATTAGATTTGATCAATTAATTCTATTAGTCCATGTATGATTCTAACCTTAGGTCTAACCCAATTCTAAGAACTTGATTCAAGCTAACCCATATGCCCAAAGAATTATGCAATGTTAATTAATTGAGTTACAATTCTATTTCATAACACTTAATTCTTAATTAAGTTTAGACTTATAAAAGTTTTGATCATTGCATATTTCTTTTTAATTACATATTAATTTCAATCTTTCAGTTCTTAAAACACATTTTCAGATCTGAGTTTTTGTAATTAATCACATGTAATCAGATTTAATTCATGTTTAAGTCATTATGTTTTATATTCATGCATCATATATACATAACAACATGAATTAATACAAACAACATACATCTTATGTATTTGTTTTTTCACTTTTATTTTTAGATCTGATTTGTTCATTAAAATCAGAGATCATATGAATCATAAACTTTATTTAGATCTAATCTAAACAATATTATGATTTCAGATTTATTCATATTACTAATCCTAACACAAACATGCATCATATGCATCCAAAATTTCAGATCTACTTAATCATGCATAATCAGCAATTAAATCAATCATAAAAAGCACTTTGGATCTAATCTAAACATGTTAATTATTTTAGATTTAATTGCAAGAATTAAAACATAAAAGTTTAAACATAAACCTGGCTCTGATACCACTGAAAGGAGACACCTAGGTTCTTCGGTGTTTAGCATGCTGAATTTTTTTTTTTTGAAAACTATGGCTGAACCTGATCGGGTTGCCTACGTACCCCTTCACAAGGGGGATCAAGCCACACGTAGTTCTTTTTAAGTTTCAAAAAATGCAGCAAAAAAATGAATCAAACAATTTAATTCATGCATACTTACAAGATCAAATCTAGAAATCAGCACATTAAGAACACATAGGATTATGCCGAAATCGTTTAAACAATTATGCTAAAACTTTATGCATGATTAACTATCAGATTTGAAACTTAAGAACTCTATTCCAATTAATCTCTGAATATCCATCGAATGGATTCTGGAGATATCTCCGTGAGGAGCCCCAAAAGAGGGTAAAACCTCGAGGAATCGGACCTAGACCTTGACACCAAATAAATGATTAATGCTAGTGAGGATGATAGTGGTATTTTGATGATTAACACAACCATTGAGGAAATATCTAATTAAATACTACAAGTTAACATGATACATCATTACTGAGTTCGTCACTCTCGGTACAATAGAAGAATGAGATCAAGATGTATTTCAATGATTAATAATGAGATAAAATTTGCGATAGAAAAGGGATAGTGAATTCTAAATTCTAATTCGATAAAGTTTCAAGTTAAACGTACTCTTAAGGGGACAATAGTAATTTTCATTGTTAAGAGTATGTAACACTACCATGGCATACATTCAAAATTGCTTGAAGTATATTTCATTGATTGTATGGATGAATCTAACCTTAAGTTGCAGCAAAGTGTGGAATGAATCGACCCCAAGATTGGTGGAGTCGACCCCGGCACATCATGAAACCATCAGGCATACTTCTGCAAAAATGGCACGGATGAACAGTAGTTGAGTTGACCCCAAGCTTGCTTGAGTCGACCTCATCTTCAAGCCTCAAGAAAACAAGTCTCTGGAATTTACTGAAAGGGCCGAGCCCAACCTTCCTTGAGTCAACCCCAGATTGAGTCGACCCCAGGAATGCTTGAGTTGACCCCAATGGAGTCGACCCCAACTGAACATGAGTCGACCCCAAGGCTGTGTCGTTCAAAACTGTGTCTCTGGAATTCCTGAAAGAGTCGACCCCACTGTACCTTGAGTCGACCCCACTGTACCTTGAGTCGACCCCAAAAATTGTTGAGTCGACCCCAGTGAAAAACGGCTGAAATATAAGGTTCTGTGTTTCCTTAGAGGGCCGACCCCAATGTAGCAGGAGTCGACCCCAGTGAAAGTTGGATCGATCCCAGTGAAAGTTGAGTCGACCCCAAGTCTGATGAACAGTGATTTGGGTCGACCCAGAAAAGTTTGGGTCGACCCCAGCACGGGCAGAAGTATAACGGCTAGTTCTGCAGAAGTACTTTTTGTCCTCCCAACAGTAAGTAACGGCTAGTTTTTGAAATCTAACCAATAGGAAGAGTCCAATGGATGTGGAAAACTATTTAAAGTGACACTATTCATCAGAAAAAACATCCTTTTGCAAAATATCAAAGTTCACACAAGAAAGACAAGAGCCCTAATCTTCTTCATCCAAGTGCTTCACTCAAAGAGTCAAAAGAAAGTGATTGAGCAGATTCTAAGAGACATTAAGAGCTCCATCAACCCTTGAAGAGTAAAGCAATCTTAGCAAAGAAGAGAGAAGTCTCATCAAAGCGATAACTATATTCTAAACTTTTCTTTGTAGCTCATAATTGTTATATTTGCTCATCTAGGAGTTTCAACCTTTTTCTTCTTCTTAATCACCTTGTAAAGGTTTGTTGGTAAGCCCGTAAAACCAATGGTGTAGGTTTGTTGGTGAATCCGTAAAACCAATTGTGAAGATTCGTTGGTGAGCCCGTAAAACCAACATAGGTTTTTGGTGATCCCGAAAAATCAAAGTGTAAAGGTTTTTGGATTGTGAGCCCGAAAAATAATCCAACTGTAATCCGCGGGATTATAGTGAATTTTCAAGGGATCGCTTGGGGAGTGGACGTAGGTGCTTAGGAGAGCACCGAACCACTATACTTCTTGTGTGTTTGCATTGTGTATTGTTTTAACTTCACTCACTCATCAATTAACTCAATTAAGAAAGTAAAAATTTAGAGAAACCAATTCACCCCCCTCCTCTTGGCTTGTCACCTTGGGCAACAAGTGGTATCAGAGTAAGATGCTCACATAGTATTTGTTGATCTCACAATCAAGAGACAAAGATCATGACAACCTAAGTAGGATGTTCTATGAGCGAGGGGCAATCCACAAATAGACCTTCTCTGTTTAATGGCACTAATTACACATACTGAAAAGCTAGGATGAGGATATTCATTCAAGCTCTAGATTATGAATTGTGGAATATCATAACTAGAGGACCACACACACCCATAATTAGTATAGAGGGCACAATCATTTCCAAACCAGAAATGGATTGGAATGAGAGTGATAGAAGACTAGCACAACTAAATGCTAAAGCAATTAATGTACTTTACTGTTCACTAGATGTAAGTGAATTCAATAGAATATCTACATGCATCTCCACGAAAAAAATTTGGGATAAACTGGAGGTCACACATGAAGGAACTAATCAAGTCAAGGAGTCAAAAATAAATATATTAGCACATAAGTATGAGTTGTTTAAAATGGAATCCACTGAGTCCATAACTGAAATGTTTACTCGATTCACGGAAATCATAAATGGGCTAAAGAGCTTAGGAAAGCCTTATACTAACTGGTGCTTTCGAAAAACTGTTCTCCCAAGTGCAGGAGAATCGCACAAGTAGTATAACTCGGAAGTCCGAGGTCGATTCCTCAGGAAACGATCTATGGATTATTAGCGTAATTTTTAGATATAATTTTTAGTTGATCTTTAGAAATTAAAAGCAGAGAATAATATGTGATTAAACAACGTTCAAGAATATAGAGAAGGCTAGGGATCCGGAATCCTCCTTGACAATGTACTTTCAACAAATAAACTCGGCGATTCTTGATTAAGGATTAATATGATAGGATAGTTCTAATCATGGAGTATACAATCTGAAAACATGAATTAAACATCCAAGTATTTATCGTGCCGGTTACGTCTACGACAAATCAAGCATCGAAATAATCCATGCATCAATATATATAAACCATGCAAGATCTATCTAATAAATAAATATGCAAGAACCCAAAACATACCAATGGATATAAAACAATTAGAATTAAAGTTTAGAGTGTACTTGATGAAAGCAACATGACAAGGGTTCATCCATCACCCTTTGCCAAAGGAATTAGCAAGCCATTACAAACATCAGCATCTCTCCCTTTTTCACTCTCTTTTTTTTTATTTCTTTTTTTCTTTTCAGAAACAGGGGATGCCCTGTTTCTTCTTCTTCTTCCCCTCTCTGTTTTCTCTCTTCTTTTCTTTTAGAATCCCCCCCGATCCTCCCCCCCAGCCGAGAAGACCCTCTTCATATAGATCCCCAGAACCCATAAACCAGCGATGATCCCCTGATCACGCATGGAGAGGAGCTGCTAACAGACGCCAAAGATCGTGCGTGGGATGTTGAGGACGTGGAGCGGATGCGGAGGGGTGATTTGCGGACGGCTGGGCTGATCACGGGTGCGGACAACACGTAGATGGGTGCAGAAGATGCTCGCGGACGTTGATTGCTTCACGGGATGCTGGGACTCCGAAAGATTGCTCGCGGACGTTGATTGCGGAAGCTCTAAAACGGGGAAGAGGCAGACGCGGAAACGGAAGATTTGCAAGGAATTTGATGCGGGAGAATCACCATGGATGGCTGGATGGAGGCTGATTGTGAACTCCGGAGCATCGTGGACGGTTGGGATGGCTGAGACGTGGATCCGGAAGCACGGGAGCCGATCGCGGTTGAGGACGACGTGCGGATGCTGTTGGGAGGCGGACGGACGCAGGCGGAGGAGGTGGGCAGATGGCTGGGCGGTGATCACGGACGGCTTGGAACGCTTCACGGGCAGCCGGGACGGATCGCGATCGCGGGAGCTGGAGCTGGAGCGCGTGAGGCGCAGGGTGAGCGGACGGCTGCGGGATTGAAGCTTGGAAGAGGCAGACATGGACGAGACAAGTTGGACACAAAATGCTGGAAGGATGAGGAAGCGGTCAAGATGGGGAGGGAGGAGTTCTGATATGCTGGAACGTGGACGGTGCAGATGGAAAAGCAACTGATGCTGGCGCTTGGGATGATGCTGATTTGGAATCACAAAGTTAATTGACTGCAGATGGCTGGAAGCTTGAGTTGCATCGCGGAATTTGGGAAGTTGCTCGAGTGCGCAGAAGAAGAGTCATGGATTCTGTTCTGCAGTTGGAAAGATGAGTCCTTTTTAGATGAATTTATACAGAATAATGATAAAAATTATAATAAGTGCTAAAGATAAAATATCTATCATGCAAATATTAACATCTATTATTTATCATTATTTTGCTAGCATTAGGCTAAGTTAATTGGTACTTAGATCGCACTTTTGTGCTCTCATCATACCCCCCAACTAGCTTATTGCTAGTCTCTAGCAATTCAGAGTAAACAATAACATGAGAGTACAAAAAGTGTTGGTTAATCCTTTGACTTTTTATTAAAGCTAAAGACATAAAATTAAAATATGTACCCATTTTTGTAGGGCATCACGATTGCACTTAGCATGTGCAACAAGCCGTTAAACCTCTAGGTTACCCCAGTGGACGAGTGTTGTTTCGTGAGGGTTTGCAGTGATGTTACCCACAAACATCATTCATAAAATGATATATAATGAAATCTAAGTCAATACACACGTGATATATATTTTTCTCAAGCACGGCAACTATCAAAGCAAGGGGAATACTAAAGTGTAGTGTGCATAAACAGAATGACTTTCTTAGAGCACTAATACCTCCACCACAACATAGTACTGCTTGAATTTTTAGGTGCACTACTCAATTTCACAAGTGTTTACTATAGTTTATTAGAGCCTGATCCATCAAATTTTCAGAATACCTCATGTTGTCTAAATTTGTCAAAAATGGTTCGCATATAAAGAAGGAGCTATCAAGCCCAGCTAAACATCCAAAGTACACAGAGTTCCAAATTAATGGAGTCAAACCAGCCATTACCATATGTCACTGAGTTCAGTCCAACTAACCTTATTCATGCTTATTTTTATTTTTAAACAAATATGACGATTACAATAGTCCAACCCCCTTAGGCTCTAGTAAGATCCATGTAGCGAGTTTTCGGCCAATGACTCCTGATCCAGTTGGCTCAAGGCATTAGGTGAAACACCCCTCGGGCTTAATTACTCGAACCAGACTACGCCACGAGGTCAGACTTGTCATCTCTTCTTTTTTTTTTGCGATAAAAAAAAGAGAGGAGGTAAACTGAACCATATAACGTGACTACATCGTGACTATAGGTCAACCAAGGCCGGAACATAAGGCACTTAGATGATCTAGCCAGGGTATTCAACCTCTATCTTTATGTGAAAACCAAATCATGAACCTTATAGTACGGACAAGGATACTCGTACTTCTTTTACAGATACGGCTTAATAAAAATGCATTAAATAAATATGAACTCCTGAGGCCTTCTTATAATCATTAAGTACATGTGCGGGATCTAATAATAGGTCTCTGATCAGTCATAATATGCATGTGTTCCTTGCCGTAATAGTTGCACAAACTCAATATGAAAATACATGTGCATTTGCTTAGAAAAGAAAGTAATAGAATAAATCAAATGCAAAAGCAAGTTTTTTTTTTTTTGCAAAATATTTTCCTCCCCCCAACTTAAACAATGCATTGTCCTCAATGTAATAGATACAAGAAAACTATATATGAGAGACAGTAGAGAAAATAATATTAGAGAGAAGAGGAATACCTTGAGCTGTTGATATCTAGAAAATAAGACCTACAAAATAAGAAGAAAACTAGAAATAAAAGAAAAAAAATTAATTCTAACTAATATACAGATACCTTTGCCGTCATGCTCAGTCGTAAGAAGGCTCCCCCAAGAAAAAGAAGTCCTCTTCATTTGCAAAATTCTCAAGGAAAAGTTTAAGTCTGTGTCCATTCACCTTAAATATCTTACCATCCTGTGGATTCTCAACCCTCAACCGCCCTATGTGGAAAAACAGTTTTTACAATGAAAGGACCTGTCCACCTTGATCGTAACTTACCAGGAAACAGATGTAAGCGGGAGTCGTATAAAAGGACTTTTTGCAAAGGTTCGAAAGTTTTTTTCAAAATTGATTTATCATGTAAGATCTTCATTCGTTCTTTACAAATCTTAGCACTATCATAAGCATCTCTACGAATCTCATTAAGCTCGTTTAATTGCAATTTTCTAGCTAGACCGGCATCACGTAAATCAAAATTCAATTTTCTAATTGCCCAATACGATTTATGCTCTATTTCTACAGGCAGATGACATGCTTTTCCGTAGACTAGCCGGTAGGGAGACATGCCAAGAATGGTTTTGTATGCAGTACGATAAGCCCATAATGCATCTGATAGTTTCAAGGACCAATCTTTTCGTGATGGGTTCACCGTTTTCTCTAAAATACACTTGATCTCCCTAATGGCTAACTCTACCTGGCCACTAGTTTGCGGATGATATGGGGTAGCAACTCTATGGGTGACACCATACTTTTTCGATAAGGTCTCAAAAGGCTTTGATGACCCAAAGATTGATTCATAGATTGATTTTGATGATCACAAAACCTTGAAGTATAGATACTAATGTTTATGTTGCAAGGAGAAAGATATTTATTTTGCAAGGAACATAGCAAGTTGGAAGAACACAAGAAGGCCTCCAAAGCTCTCAAGTTGGAAGAAAGCTACAATTTATTGGCCCAAGTTTAAAGTTCAAAGGATTCAAATTGGAGGAGTAAAATCAAAAAAAAAATTCAAAAGAACAGTCTTCGAGTCGACTCCAGTGGAACGCGAGTCGACTCCGATGGTTGGTAGGTCGACTCCAAAGAAAGCAAGAGTCGACTCTCAGCGGAACACAAAGAAAAAGTCAGAGAGCATTTTTGGGACTCTGAGATTCGAGTCGACTCCCGCATTGCACGAGTCGACTCTGAGACTCCGCGACCATCAACAGACAGAAAACCAAGTTACTGCCTCTGAGATTCGAGTCGACTCCCAGACAGCTCGAGTCGACTCCAAGGCAGCGCTACACCAAGATGGCAGAAGGCTGTGTTTCGCAAACTGAGAGCCGAGTCGACTCCAAGGAAGTTCGAGTCGACTCCAAGACTGGACGAGCCAAAAGACAGAGGATCGGGAGTTCGGGCTCTGAGATTCGAGTCGACTCCCAGGACAGTCGAGTCGACTCGAGAGGACAAAATTCAAAATTAGATCCACGGACTTCAGTGGATGAGCCGACTCCGAAATTGCCAAGTCAGCTCCAGAAGTTGGCGAGTCGACTCCAGGTTAAGACGAGTCGAATCCCAGTCGAGGCAAGCACATTAATTCAAATTTGGAACAGTGGCCGAGTCGTCTCCGGTAAAATACGAGCCGACTCCTGCAACAGGCGAGCCGACTCCTGATCGCGCGAGTCGACTCCGATCCCAACGGTAACATTGTCAGGAAATGCAGACTGTGTCCAACGGCTCTTTTTCTTGTCTCTAACGGCTATATTCTTGTTTCCACGCCATCTAAAGCTATAAAAACAAGAAGAGAGCTAGGGGAGAACTCATAGAAGTGGGAGAGATCATCTAGGAAAGAGATCTCAAAGAGATTACAAAGAAAATCTCCCACAAGCACAAAAGGGCCATCCAAAACGAAATAGAGAGAAGAAGAGCATCCAAGTGAATCCGAAAGCTTCCTCTCTGTTGACCCCCTAATGGATTTTGATGAATACAAAACACTAGAGTAAAATTCTATTATATCTTAACAATTCAATTGAGAAATTCATGTGTTTTACTTAGAATATTGTTAAGAAATGTCTAGGCAAGTTCTCATAATTTTTATGAATTTATTGAAGAATATTTTGAGCTAAAGAAAAAGTTCAGGGACAGCCGAGACGTCTTCTGATAGTTTCAGAGACGTCTCTGGCACAAACAGAAAGAACTGGCACACTTGGAGACGTCCCCGACACCTGCCGAGTCGTCCCCGCGTTAGCGGAGTCGACTCTCTCAGTAGCGGAGTCGACTCTCTCAGTGGCGGCAGAAAGACGTTTTTCAAGGGATATGCGCGAGACGTCCCCGCTGTACGCGGAGTCGTCCCCACAAGCAAAAAGGAGACTTCCCGAGTCGTCCCCAAGATGGCGGAGACGGCTCTCTCAGGGTTTTTCAGAGAATGGTTTCTGCGGTGATAAGGAAGCGGAGTCGACCCTGAGATAGCGGAGACGTCCCCATGCATAAAGTGCAGACAAGCCGAGACGTCCCCTGAAAGAGCGGAGTCGACTCTCTTAGGGAATTCCAGAGGACATATTTTTCAAAGATAAAGAAGCGGAGTCGTCCCCAAACAAGCGGAGTCGTCCCCACTCAAAAAGTGCAGACAAGCCAAGACGTCCCCGTAAAGTGCCGAGTCGACCCCAGATAAAGTAAAAAGTAAAAATCCTGTAGGCGAGACGTCTCTCGCTGTAGCAGAGACGTCCCCGGAGCGCCTGGGACGCGACTGACAGCTTTTCAGGTTTGGTTTGAATTTCAAATCCTTCTCTTTTTGTTTCTAACGGCTATATTTGCTTTTTGGGCTATAAAAGGGACCTCTTAAGTGGTTCTCAACAACTCTTCACCAACCCAAAAGCAAAATCATTCAAGAGAGAAAAGTTCAAGAGAGTGAGAGCATTAAAGTGTAGAAATCAAGTGCATTCAAGGTTCTCTTGTGATTTCAAGCTCAACCGCTCTCGTGCGCTCGGGATTCAAAGCTCACACTCGATCCTACGCACTCCACATCGGAAGAATCAACATCTCCCACGCTTTCAACGGCAAAAAGATTCTTCCGGGTTAAATTGTTCATAATTGATATATTTGCTTTTTAGAGCTTTTATTCTCTTTTGTAAACTCTTTGATTGTAGTGCTTGTTCAAGTCAAGGGACTTGGAACAAGGGAAAGGCGTCCCAAGCCTAAGAGAAATTGGGGGTTTAGGGTTTGTTGTGAGCCCGGTGTAAAACAACGAGTTGGGTAGTAAACTCGCAAAACTACCGTACTGTAATCTTGGATTATAGTGGAAATACCCAAAGGCGCTTTGGGGAGTGGATGTAGGAGCGGTGGAAGCTCCGAACCACTATAAAACCTTGTGTTTGTGATTGTCTCTTCTCATCCCACTATCATTACCTTATTTCATATATTTGTGTGTTTTAATTTTAATTAGCCGAAGAGTTTTAAAACACCCAATTCACCCCCTCTTGGGTGACCATCTCTGGGCAACAAGTGGTATCAGAGCAGGTGCTCTGTGTATTTCTTGAAAGACCTAACCGTCTTAGCCAAAGATCTAGATGGAAACACCCTTTAACAATGTTCCTGCCGAGGGGCAAGCAACCAATAGACCTCCACTCTTCAATGGGACAAATTATACCTATTGGAAGACTAGAATGAAAATCTTCATTCAAGCACAAGACTATGCCTTGTGGAGGGTTATAGTCAAGGGACCACAAGAACCATCACATGTGGTTAATGGCATTCGAGTTCCCAAACCTGAGGAGGATTGGGATGAGAATGATGATAGGATGGCTCAACTCAATTCTAGAGCCATGAACTCACTATTTTGTTCTTTAGATGTAAATGAGTTCAATAGAGTCTCTACATGTAGTTCCGCCAAGGAAATATGGGATAGGCTTGAAGTTACCCATGAGGGTACAAATCAAGTCAAAGAGTCCAAAGTGAACATTCTAGTTCACAAATATGAATTGTTTAAGATGGAACCTAATGAAACCATCACATGCATGTTTACTCGCTTTACCGATATAATTAATGGTCTAAAGAGTTTGGGTAAATCTTATACTAACCCGGAACTTGTGAGTAAAATTCTCAGGTCTTTGCCGAAAGCATGGGAAGCAAAGGTCACGGCGATCGTAGAAGCCAAAGACCTCAACACTTTGGGATTAGAACAACTACTGGGCTCATTGATGACGCATGAGCTCACAATGATGCAACATGAAGAAGAGTTGCCGAAGAAAAGGACAATCGCACTCAAAGCTACTTCAAGTGTGTGTGAAGAAGAGAGTAGTGAGAGTGAAGAAGAAAGCCAAGATGAGGACTTGGGCTTGATAGTAAGAAAATTTAAGAAATTCATGAGAAGAAAGAAACCTTTCCCAAGAAAGAAATTTGGAGGGAGAAATGATTGGGAAAAAGAAAAGGAAAAAGAAAGAGACCCAATCATATGCTATGATTGCAAGAGACCGGGACACGTTCGTTCCAAATGCCCTCAACAAAAGAAGTATTTTGGAAAGGAGAAGAAGAAGGCATTAAAGGCAACATGGGATGATAGTGACACATCATCCTCCGAGGAAGAAAAGGAAGAGACCGCCAATTTGTGCTTCATGGCGTTTGAAGACGATGAGGTATGTCAAAACCCAACTATAAATTTTACTTTAGAAGAATTATATGAGGCTTTTCAAGAACTTATGGGTGATTGTGGTATGTTAGGAGCAAAGAATAAAGAATTAAAAGCCTCTAATCAAAAACTAAAGGAAGATATTGAAAATCTATTAAATAAAAAGGAGAGCATTAAAAATATTAACACTATTGACCTAGAAATCAAAAACTCAAAACTTAACATTGAAAATGAAAAGGCAAATACACTAATTAAGGAATTAAATCTACAAGTAAAATCCCTATTCGATAATAATACCTCACTTGCACAAAATGTTGAATCTCTTAAAAAAGATAAGGAAGAACTAGTTAAAGAAAATTTGAATCTCAAGAATGAGGTACATAAGTACAAACCAATTGTTGAAAAATTCACACAAAGCTCTGAAAAATTAAATCTCATTCTTTCAAATCAAAGAGCTGTTTTCAATAAAGCCGGATTAGGATATAAAACTAATAAACAACAAAAGTATCTAAAGAATTTCTTTGTAAAAGCAAAAGATGTAAAAACTGAAAAACCTACATGCTTTCATTGTGGAAAGAATGGACATAAAGCCTACTCTTGTATTCAAAGAAAAATCCAAACTAACAAGAGTACATTTGTGAAGCCAAAAACATAACTAAAGTATGGGTGCCTAAGGGAACCAACCACACTAACCACGAAGGACCCAAGAAAACTTGGGTACCTAAGAGCTTCACATGATCATTTTGCAGGTATGCCTTGCAGCCGGAAATAAAAAGAGAATGTGGTATCTTGATAGCGGTTGCTCAAGGCATATGACCGGTGACAAGAGTCTCCTCGTCACCTTAGAATCAAAAGAAGGAGGATTAGTCACATTTGGAGACAATGCTAAAGGACGAATTATTGGTGTTGGTAAAATCTCCATATCACCCTCCTCATTTATTGATAATGTATTGTTAGTTAATGGACTAAAACATAATTTATTAAGTATAAGTCAATTTTGTGACAAGGGCTTTAAAGTGTCATTTGAATCGTCACTATGCATAATTAGTAGTCCAATTGATAATGAGATCATACTCACAGGACATAGGCATGGAAATGTTTACATGGTAGATCTTGATGATCTCACCATGAAGGATGGCCAATGTCTTGTAGCCATGAATCCCAAAGTCAATGAGACTAGTTGGTTATGGCATCGTAGGTTAGGGCATGCTAGCATGGATTTAATCTCTAAATTAATTACAAAGGATCTAGTCAAAGGGCTACCAAAAATAGACTTTGAAAAGAATAAAATTTGTGCTGCATGTCAATTAGGGAAACAAACAAGAAGTTCCTTTAAGTCTAAGAACATAGTTTCAACATCAAAACCCTTAGAACTAATTCACATGGATTTGTTTGGACCCACTAGAACTGCTAGTCTAGGGGGTAAGAAATTTGGTCTTGTAATTGTTGATGATTTTTCACGTTTTACATGGGTTTCATTTCTTGCACATAAAGATGAGTCCTTTTCCGCTTTTATTAAGTTTCATAATAGAGTTTCGAATGAACTCAATCTTAAACTAAAAGCAATTAGGAGTGATCATGGTATCGAGTTTGAAAATCAGTATTTTGAAAAATTTTGTGAAGAAAATGGTATCAATCACAACTTCTCGGCACCTAGGACACCTCAACAAAACGGGGTGGTAGAAAGGAAGAATCGCACACTAGCAGATATGGCTCGTACCATGTTGTGCAAATCGGATCTACCAAAGTATTTTTGGGCTGAAGCAATAAATACCTCATGTTATATTTTAAATCGTGCTTTAGTTAGATCCATCTTAAAGAAAACACCTTATGAGTTGATAAAAAGTAAGAAACCAAATATAAGTTATTTTCATGTTTTCGGTTGTCGATGCTTTATTTTAAACAATGGAAAGGACAATCTCAGTAAATTTAGTGCTAAATCAGATGAGGGGATCTTCTTAGGTTATTCCTCATCTAGTAGAGCATACAGGGTCTTCAACAAGAGAATTCTCGTTGTTGAAGAATCTATTCACGTTGTTTTTGATGAAACTAATGGAGATTCTTCTAGAAAAGAAGAAGATGGTGATGCAGGTATACTTGAAGACCGAATGAAGGAATTCTCCATACAAGACAAACAACATGAGGATGAGGTCAAGGAAGATACAAATCAGCAAGATGAAGAAGGTCAACCTCCATCAAAAAATCAAGATCTTCCTAAAGAATGGAGGTATGCACATGGTCATCCAAAGGATCTAATCCTTGGTGATCCTTCACAAGGTATAAGAACTAGATCCTCTTTAAGAAACACTAGTAATTATCTTGCTTTCGTTTCACAAATAGAGCCTAAATCACTAGAAGAAGCTGAAAAAGATGATAATTGGATGAATGCTATGCAAGAGGAATTAAACCAATTTGAAAGAAATGAAGTTTGGACTCTAATAAAAAGACCCCCTAATGTTTCAATTATAGGCACCAAGTGGGTGTATAGAAATAAACTAGATGAAGATGGAATAGTATTAAGAAACAAAGCTAGGCTAGTGGCCAAAGGATATAATCAGGAGGAAGGAATAGATTTTGATGAAACTTTTGCTCCTGTTGCTAGATTAGAGGCTATTGACTGCTTTTAGCATATGCATGCTTCATGGATTTTAAACTCTATCAAATGGATGTAAAAAGTGCATTCTTAAATGGCTATATAATGGAGGAAGTTTATGTAGGACAACCTCCAGGTTTTGAAAATCACTTACATCCAGATTATGTGTATAAATTGCATAAAGCATTGTATGGACTTAAGCAAGCTCCTAGGACATGGTATGAAAGATTAAGTAATTTTCTAATTGAGAACAAATTTAAGAGAGGAAATGTGGACAAAACCCTCTTTATTAAAAGAAAAGGAAATGACTTATTGCTTGTACAAATTTATGTGGATGATATAATTTTTGGTGCTACTAATGATAGTCTTTGTCAAGAATTTGCCAAGCTTATGCAGGGAGAATTTGAAATGAGCATGATGGGTGAGCTCAACTTCTGCCTTGGGCTGCAAATAAAACAATCAGAGGAAGGCATCTTCATCAGTCAGTCCAAGTATATCAAAGAAATGTTGGAGAAATTCAAGATGAAGGATGCAAAAGAAATCAGCACACCCATGGGCTCAAGTTGCAAGCTTGACAAAGATGAAAAAGGTAAAAGTATAGACTGCAAATTGTACAGAGGTATGATAGGCTCTTTACTTTACCTTACTGCTAGTAGACCAGATATATTATTCAGTGTTTGTATGTGTGCTAGATACCAAGCATGTCCTAAGGAATCACACTTGCAAGCTGTTAAAAGAATTTTTAGATATCTAGTAGGGACATCTAATGTAGGCTTATGGTACTCTAAACAATCTGATATAAACTTAATTGCATATTCCGATGCTGATTTTGCCGGTGCAAACTCGACAGAAAAAGCATAAGTGGCACATGTCAATTCTTGGGTGCCAACTTGGTTTCTTGGTTTAGCAAGAAACAAAATTCAGTTGCCTTGTCCACAGCTGAAGCTGAGTACATTGCAGCCGGAAGCTGTTGTGCCCAAGTTCTTTGGATTAAGCAACAACTTAAAGACTTCGGTATTAAAATGGACAATATAGCAATTAAGTGTGATAATACAAGTGCAATCAACTTAACAAAAAATCCTGTCCAACACTCTAAGTCAAAGCATATAGAGATTAGGCATCATTTTATTAGGGATCATGTGCTGAAAAATGATGTGGTGATTGAATATGTATGTACTGAAAATCAATTAGCTGATATCTTTACAAAGCCCCTTTGTAAAGATAGATTCAATTTCTTAAGGAATGCTTTGAGCTTGTATGATCCTAGCAAATGAATTGAACTTGTATTGCATTGCTTTGCTACTCGAACTAGTAATCCACCTCAAGGCAAACATAAGTGAAAACATAAATTCATCTAAGCTAAATGACGAACTGTTTGACTTTCCGGAGGATGGTTACCCTCCCTTGGACTCTTCATAGAGATATTTTCAGAGCCTATATGATGGGTATTCGAAATTTGGTCAAACATTCCTCATTTCAACATTAATAAGTTAAAAAATCATTATCAAATCATTATAAGATGTAATATTAAGGGGGAGGATCACAAACAAATTCACTCTGTGTTTATCAAAAGAAATCATGATTGATTAGGGTGATTAAACAAAATTTTGGAAATGCAGTCTGGAATTTTTTTTGTGCCGGAGACGTCTCTGGCAAGTCGCCGAGACGTCCCCCCAGGGGGAGACGTCTCGCCTTGGTCGCGGAGACGTCTCGGGGACCGAATGAGGACTTTTTAAATAGGTCGAAATCGCTCGAGCCGACTCGAGCTTTCTCCCTCATTCCCGACCAAAACGGAAAGCCCTAGCCTCCATTTGCTCTCAACCTCAAAACCTAGCTTCCATTTGCCCTAAATCGCAAACCCTAGCATCCATGGCACCAAAGAAAGCTAGGACAACCCGTGGGAGGCGACCTAGAGTAGCGGGCGACGGTGAGGAACGGCGGGAAGAACCCT
Source organism: Phoenix dactylifera (assembly GCF_009389715.1). Classification (NCBI taxonomy): domain Eukaryota; kingdom Viridiplantae; phylum Streptophyta; class Magnoliopsida; order Arecales; family Arecaceae; genus Phoenix; species Phoenix dactylifera. The sequence goes on from NW_024067994.1 coordinate 140,297, forward strand.
CCGCGCCTTCTCCTCCGGTTGCTCCGCCAACCACGACGATTTCCTGTGCAAATCGCACAGTCACGACTGGTAGGTACATCGATTTTTCCTTTCTAGATCATGAGGGGTTCTCTATTGGAGAGAGACTCCGAGCCCAAGGGTGGGAGCACCTTTGCACCCTCAAAACCTCGACCTACCCCGGCCTTGTTAGAGAAATGTTTAGTGATATGGCCTTAGGGGACTTAGGGTACACTGCATATGTCCGAGGGACATTGGTAGAAATTAATGAGGATGTCCTATCCACTGTCCTACAAATTCCTAAGGACGGTGAGGCACCGACCTCACATCCCCAAAGGGAAATAGCCCTAAACTTGATTCTAGGAAGAGAGGACTGCGGCCCTCTTGATGTTGTCTACTCCCAGGACCTAAATGCAGAAATGAGACTTCTTTTAAGCATTGTCAATCGGGTCCTATTCCCTAAAACCGGTCGCTTCGATTTTGTTTCGGAGCGAGATTTAGTTATAATGCACCATATCCTACAAGGGATCCCCCTAAACCTCCCTAGACTCATGCTAAATTACATTGCCCAATGTCATAGGTATTCTAGGTTTAGTATACCCTATGGCATGATCTTTACCTTAATATTTAAACACTTCAAGGTTCCCATACCACCAAATGAACCTGCAAAGGCCCTAAGAAATACCGACTATTACAATGAGGGCTCAATGAGAAGAATGGAATTTCACAAGATAGATGGGTCGTGGGTCAAGGTTCCAAAAAGAAAAGCACAAACCATAGAGCCTGAAATCCCACATCATGAGTCTGACCATCACTCTCCTCCACCTAGCCACATGGACATCCCTGATACTCCCTCCAGCTCAGCTGGACCTTCCACATCCATGCCACCACCTCCTCCAGTCAGTGGGACCTCCTTCCTATCAGAGGAGCAGATGCACACCTTAGCATCTGTCATTTGTCAGCAGATGAGGGAGGAGATGAGATCCATGATGACTGCGGAGCTGGCCCCCATCAGACAAGAGCTGAAAGATATTAAAGCTCAAATTGAAGCCCAAGAGCAACAAATAATTGGGGTGGGTGCCACCGAAACCTGCAGATCATTAGAGCTCAAGGACAGCTTGAAGGCCATTTCCAAGAGCCTCAAAGAATTGACAAAGCCAGATGGCAATGTGGGCACCTTAGTTGCCCAACTTAGAGGCAGAATTGAGATGGCAACCTTAGAGTTTGAAGCACTTGTGGCAGGTTTCCACAAGTCACAGGGAGATCACTTTAAGACCCTCATGGATTCTATCAATGGTTTCATAGATGCAGCCTGTAAGGCTTATGCACAAAGTACAACTGGTAGGCACCATGAGGAACGACGCCGATGATGGATATCCAGTAGGATCTTCTTTTTGTAAATCCTAGGCCATTTTGAAACACTTTTGTATTAGAAATCAATACTTGTAATGATTTCTTCTTTTTGACTATGTAATGACTTCAAAATCTCACAATGATACATGAATACAATCCCTTTTTGAAAAATGTGTGTACATTGCCATTTCTGTGGATGTGTTTCTGTGAATATGAATGTGCCTCTTGATGTGTCATAAGAATCTCAAAACATACATTAAGTATTTAAATTTGGCACAACTTATCAAAGCATATGAAACAGGGGGAGCACAACCTGAATATCAAAGGGGGAGTAAAATGAATGCTGAATTCTACTATAAATTGAGTCTTAAGCACCTAAGGATAATTTGTCCCCTTCATTGTTGATGACAAAAAGGGGGAGTGGTGGTATCAATATTGTAAGGGATATGGTTATTAAAGAATATTGATTTTTAAGATAATTGCCCTTCTGGAAAAGAAAGGGGGAGTCAAAAAGAATCTAGCTTTCAATTATCTTCAGCATCAATATTGCATTCTAACTTGATTCAAATTCAGTTCATATGATAAAATCATTTAAGAACAATTCTATGCACAAGGAAATTTGAGTGATGCACATTGTATCTAGTTCAAATCAAAACATTATACTTGTATATCTGATCAATACTGTGTATATGTTTAAATTTCAAATTTTGCATATACTCAGTGTTTTGTCATCATCAAAAAGGGGGAGATTGTTGACCCCCTAATGGATTTTGATGAATACAAAACACTAGAGTAAAATTCCATTATATCTTAACAATTCAATTGAGAAATTCATGTGTTTTACTTAGAATATTGTTAAGAAATGTCTAGGCAAGTTCCCATAATTTTTATGAATTTATTGAAGAATATTTTGAGCTAAAGAAAAAGTTCAGGGACAGCCGAGACGTCTCCTGATAGTTTCAGAGACGTCTCTGGCACAAACAGGAAGAACTGGCACACTTGGAGACGTCCCCGACACCTGCCGAGTCGTCCCCGCATTAGCGGAGTCGACTCTCTCAGTAGCGGAGTCGACTCTCTCAGTGGCGGCAGAAAGACGTTTTTCAAGGGATATGCGCGAGACGTCCCCGCTGTACGCGGAGTCGTCCCCACAAGCAAAAAGGAGACTTCCCGAGTCGTCCCCAAGATGGCGGAGACGGCTCTCTCAGGGTTTTCCAGAGAATGGTTTCTGCGGTGATAAGGAAGCGGAGTCGACCCTGAGATAGCGGAGACGTCCCCATGCATAAAGTGCAGACAAGCCGAGACGTCCCCTGAAAGAGCGGAGTCGACTCTCTTAGGGAATTCCAGAGGACATATTTTTCAAAGATAAAGAAGCGGAGTCGTCCCCAAACAAGCGGAGTCGTCCCCACTCAAAAAGTGCAGACAAGCCGAGACGTCCCCGTAAAGTGCCGAGTCGACCCCAGATAAAGTAAAAAGTAAAAATCCTGTAGGCGAGACGTCTCTCGCTGTAGCAGAGACGTCCCCGGAGTGCCTGGGACGCGACTGACAGCTTTTCAGGTTTGGTTTGAATTTCAAATCCTTCTCTTTTTGTTTCTAACGGCTATATTTGCTTTTTGGGCTATAAAAGGGACCTCTTAAGTGGTTCTCAACAACTCTTCACCAACCCAAAAGCAAAATCATTCAAGAGAGAAAAGTTCAAGAGAGTGAGAGCATTAAAGTGTAGAAATCAAGTGCATTCAAGGTTCTCTTGTGATTTCAAGCTCAACCGCTCTCGTGCGCTCGGGATTCAAAGCTCACACTCGATCCTACGCACTCCACATCGGAAGAATCAACATCTCCCACGCTTCCAACGGCAAAAAGATTCTTCCGGGTTAAATTGTTCATAATTGATATATTTGCTTTTTAGAGCTTTTATTCTCTTTTGTAAACTCTTTGATTGTAGTGCTTGTTCAAGTCAAGGGACTTGGAACAAGGAAAAGGCGTCCCAAGCCTAAGAGAAATTGGGGGTTTAGGGTTTGTTGTGAGCCCGGTGTAAAACAACGAGTTGGGTAGTAAACTCGCAAAACTACCGTACTGTAATCTTGGATTATAGTGGAAATACCCAAAGGCGCTTTGGGGAGTGGATGTAGGAGCGGTGGAAGCTCCGAACCACTATAAAACCGTGTGTTTGTGATTGTCTCTTCTCATCCCACTATCATTACCTTATTTCATATATTTGTGTGTTTTAATTTTAATTAGCCGAAGAGTTTTAAAACACCCAATTCACCCCCCTCTTGGGTGACCATCTCTGGGCAACACTCTCCATCCGTGTGCTGCCTCGGGGATCCTCTACTTCATGCCAAATCAGAGGAGGATCAAGTAAAGAAGAAGCCGAGCTCCTCCATCTTCAAAACTCGTTTGAGGGCTTCTCTTTACTCTATTTGTTTATATTGTCATATCTGCTTGTTTAAGAAGCTTTGATTTGTTTTTATTCTTTGTTTTAATATCTTGTAACTTGATTCAATCAAGGGATTGAATCAAGGGGTTAAAGGTTTGTTGGTGAGCCAAAGGGAAAACCAACGGTGTAAGGTTTGTTGGTGAGCCAAAGGAAAAACCAACGGGATTAAGGTTTGTTGGTGAGCCGAAGGGAAAACCAACGGGGTTTAGGTTTGTTGGTGAGCCGAGGGTAAAACCAACGTGTAAGGGTTTGATTGTGAGCCCGGAAAAACAATCGGGGTTGGTTCTAGTCGGTGAGCCTGGGAAAACCGACCGAGTTCGTTGTGCGCTCGTAAAACAACAAGTTGGGTTGTGAGCTTGTAAAACAACCGGCTGTAATCGGTAGGATTATAGTGAAATTCCCAAGAGGTCTTGGGGAGTGGATGTAGGTGCTGGGGTGCACCGAACCACTATATGTCCTTTGTGTTTGTAATGCCTCTAGTTATTGTCTAACTAACACACTTACTTACTTAGATAAATTGCTTGCTTAATTCTTATCCGCACATCCTTTAGTTGCAAGCATATTTAATCAAGTCGAAGTCTATACATCAAACCCTTGCTTAGTTTAACTTTCACTGTGCATCTATACAACTTAGCATAGTTAATCACAAAGTTTTAGAAGTAGCATAAAAGTTTTAAAAGACCCAATTCACCCCCCCCCCTCTTGGGTTGTATCTACTGGGCAACAAGTGGTATCAGAGCAGGTGCTCAAATATTATTTGTAGTCTTAACCGACTAGAGCCAAAGATCATGACAACTCAAATAGATAGTTTTCTAGGAGAAGGACAATCAATTGATACACCTCCACTGTTTAATGGTATAAACTACCCACATTGGAAAATACGCATGCGCATTTTCATTCAATCACAAAACTATTATCTATGGAAAATCATAATAAATGACCTTCACACACTCTCTCATATTAATGAGAAGGACTTAGCACAATTAAATGCTAATGCTATGAACATATTATATTGTGCTATTCAAGAAACAAAGTTTAATGAAATTTCTGCATGCCTATCTGCTAAGGAGATCTGGGATACTTTAGAAAATATTTATGATAAATCTCAGATTAGCTCTCATATGCTTCAATTATGTACTAACAATGAGACTGCAGAAAAGGGTGATGAATCTCCCTCAGTCGAGTCGACTCCAAGTAGCTCAGAGTCGACTCCCAAGTTAGTCGAGTCGACTCCAATAAGGTCTGAGTCGACTCCGAGGCAAATCAGCTTCCTAAAGACAAAGAAGAAGAGGAAGCAAGAAGAAAGGAAGAAAGAGGTAAAGCGCAAGAAAGCCTTGACCAAGAGAAAGTCAGACAAGGAATTGAAAGTTAGGAGCAACAATGAACTACAAGAGGTAACTAACTTATGTCTTATGGTACAAGAAGATAAAGTAGAATCTGAATCTAATCTTACACCAAATGACTTTCATGAAAAATATTCTTATGATGAACTTTTAAATGCTTTTCATGATTTGTATAGTAAATGTAGAAAATTAGCTAGGAAAAATAAAAATCTTAAAAAGCTAAATTTGGAAATTTCAAAAGAAAGAAATTCTATTACTGAAATACAAGACAAACTAAATTCTGAAAATAAAAGTTTAAGGTCATTTTCAGAAGAATTGATTCAGAAAAATCATAGCTTAATTAAAGAAAATCAAAACTTAAGTAAAGAAATTAATCAATTAAAATCTTTTATTAACAAATTCACCGTAAGTTCAGAACGATTAAAAATGATGTTTGAAAGCCAATATGTTGCTTGTGATAAATCAAAACTTGGCTTGATTCCTTTACTTAACAATAAATCTCTAGAGAAAAAGGTTATCAATTCATCAAGCAAACCATTAAATAAGATAAGTTATTTCAAAAATGAAAAGGATGGAAATAACAACTTTACCTATCATTCTAGTATAATTAAATCAAATGGTAAAGTTATTACTATTAAACAGATATGGGTTCCAAAAGGAACCATATGTCCTAACTCTCAAGGACTCAAGCAAGCTTGGGTACCCAAAATGAGAAAATGAGGATGTACACATAGGTGTACCAAGATACCCATGGAACAAAAGAAACTTAAATATACTTATGAAAAGTTATTAACAAAAATCAGTAATCCTTGCATCTCATCATTATTTTTGCTTAGTATTTGATATGAATTGCTAGTAGTGATCAATTTTGTGATATAGAAAATACTTTTGGAAATATGATCAAATCACTTCATAGTATACTTTACTCACTATTGGATAAGTTGCAAAATGATTAATTTATTAAGAATAATTCTATGAATTCTCTATATGCTTGATTGAGAGTTTTTATCCATGGCATTATTGTTTATTGATCATAGATATGATAATGTGTACTTGGTATGTTTTTAAATATATGCACTATGAATACCAAGATTAAAGAAACCATCTTTAGCATACAAAATCAACTCATGCTAGTATATACTTAATCTCAAAAGACCTTGCCATTGGCTTACTTAAATTATCTTCTTAAAGGTCAAAGTTTTGCTATGCATGCTAACTAAGGAAACAACCAAAAATCATTTCTAAATCTAAAGATGTTGTTTCCATCTCTAAGTTTTCAAAAGCTTACATTGGATTTGTTCTTGGAAAATAAACTTGAAAATATTTTCTGTATTTGCTGAATCTTGTAAAAGTGTTTCAAATGATAAAGGTTTCCTAACTGTGAAGATAAAGAGTATCATGGCACAGTGTTGAAAACCAAAATCCTGATAAAGTTTATGCAGAAATTAACTATTTCAGCACCAAGGACATCTTAAGTAAAATAGGGGTAATAGAATTCTTGAAGAAATGAAAAAGACAATTGTGTATGATAGTCATCTACTTAAATGATTTTTAAAAATCTATCATCACTGTTTGTCATACATATGATTTCTATTAGATCTATTTTAGATGAAAACTCCTTTTGATCTTCTGAAAAATGGAAAATGAACCATTGCATATCTTTCATATTTTTCAGTCGTACATGTTATGCTTGATATGTTCTTATGAAAAATAATGCCAAATCTGATAGAGATATGTCTATCCTTGGATATCATTCATCAAGCAATGCATATAGAATATTCAATGAAAAGATTTTAGTTGCAAAAATATCAAGTCGTCTTATTCTCTATGAGACTAATGATTTACTGTCAAGATACTAAGATCAAATTATATATGGTTAATCTTTTACATATAACAATCTGAAAACTTGTTAATAATTATAACAAAATTGAGTTTTTCAGAAATGCACTTAATGAAGAAAAATTGATAACTACTAAAAGACTGAATCAAGAAAAGATGAAATAGATCTTGATTCTTGCATGATTAAAAGTAAAGATCACCACTATCATTTGCTTGACTCATGAGCTTTATATTCTGTCAAATGAATGTGTAGAATTCACTCCTATGTGGTTATTTCATTAAAAAGTAGATCTATGTTAAATAACCACCATATTTAAAAATTACACATTACATATATGATAAAGCAATATGTGATTTAAAACAAGCATCAAAAGCTTGATATATAAAAGCTTAGGTAACCTTGTTGATAGAAAGTAATAGTGATAAATCTATGCATCAAAAAGAAGAACCTATGATATCTTGCTTGCTCATAGCACGCATTGATGGCATCATTTTTGTTCTACCAATGAAAATTTATATGAATAGTTATATTGCAAGGTGAGTTTGAAATATGATGAATGAATTAACATCTTCTCTCAAACTCCAAATTAAGACAAACAGGAAAGGGGATCTTCATTGACCAACGTTAGTCCACAAGAAAACTCTTATAGAAGATTGGCATGAAGAAGGTATATCTATGACCCCATCTTGTAGAATTCGAAAAAGATGAGAAAAGTAGATCTATTGTGTTAAAGCTGTATTGAAGCATGATAGAATAATTATTTTATCATATAGCTAGTAGACCAAATTGTACGCTCATTATGTGACCGTGTGCAAGACTTCAATCTAATTTTAATGAATCATATTTTATTAATAACCAATAAATCATAATCTGAATTTTGATAGAAACAAACGGTTAAGATAAATTGATTAAAACTTAGTTAACATATCTTACAGATAATTATCTTAAGCAAATAGAATCTAAACTAAATTGATTTGATCTTGATAAATCTATCTATTGCCTCACATGCTTGAACTATCTTTCTATCTCTTTAGTTCAAGTGATATGTGCTTGCTAATATTTAGGCAATCTCTTGAGTAAAGTGACTCAACATGCAACTATTGTCATATCTTATATTGAGTCATCTAATTAAAATATATATATATGTTGGATGAATGCTTTGTATCTTAAAGAAACTAATGACCTTCCTTCAAGAAAGAAAAATGAGAAATTTCAACTTGAAGGATATCTTCATGTAAGATACACTAAACATTCACATGCAAACAAGAGAGAGGATCTTCTTCAGCCAAAAGTTCACACATAAGAAATCTAGTTTGGCTTGAAGAACATATAATGAATAGGTAATTTTAGATACCTTTCTCACAAATTAATTGAGCAAAGTCAATAACTTAAATCCTATTATGGCATGATTAAATTCTTTAATTATTAATTTTTGATATCATGTCTATATGTGTATTGACTGACTTATACTTTTAGAAATTGTTTCATGGTTTGCTCAATCTAAAATATTTCTATGGCTGTATCATAACCATGAAATACACAAGTATATGATTAAAACTCTGATTTAGAATGACTTGTGAGAAGCTACGAATTCTTGGGCATAATGAAAATAGTGTTTGCATGATATACCTCTATACGATACATTTCATTATTTCTTTATTCTGCTCTTTCATGTAGATTACTTGAGAATAACAAAAAGAGAGAGAGATAAAGAAAAGAAAATGGACATTGTTCAAGAGATGAAAAATCTGAGCAAAGGCAAATACTTCAATCTTAAGGAAAAGCAAAACAAGCATAATATATTCGGCACATTTGGAAGGGATAAAATCTATAATTAATTACACTCAAACAGGGAGAGTTTGAAGTAAACATTTTAACCTTTCTATATTGCTCATCATAGGGATGGTGCCAATGGGAAGGCTAGTGGTAGTACCCGGCACTATTTGACCCAACTATTCGGTGTAGGGCATATTAGGGACGGCACAAGAGGGAGGCTAGTGGTAGTACCTCGTGCCCCTTCCCAACTCCACCGGATAGGGAGCAAATAGAGTATAGAGCATAAGAAAGTAAAAATGAAAGACAAAGTAAATGAAAGTATATAAGAAGAATCAAGTCTTTTTTATCACTTGAAAATATAATTTAAGGATGAAATCAATGCAAGATAATATTTAAATAGGAGGAGTTTATTTGAAAAGAATTGATTTTGATCCTTGACATGCTTGTTCTTATTATTTTAATGTATGACTTAACACTTAATATAGTGTGCATATGGTATGATGTTTTGAATTATGGGTTCTCAATATTTTGTAATGCTCCATGCTTAGATAATTTAATTGAATGTTTGAAATACTGCATAAATTTTTGGGTATTATTGAAAAGAAATTTCAGATTTGTCGTTCACAATCATCTTTAAAATCTGAAAGTTAAATAAATTTGTAAAAAGGAGAAGAGAAAGATATCTCTATTTAGGCAGAATGAATTAATCTTGATCTATCTTTCTACTTGCCTAACTTTGATACATAATATCTTAATACTTGTTAAAATATCCTCCATTTTGTATCAAAACTCAAAATTAAATACAAAGATTCTGAAAGTGCTCTAATGTTATTGAAATATGCGTTTTCAATCTTAATGATTTAAGATGAGCTATAATGTGGAAGATACATATCTCAAATTATGATTTTGGAAGCCTCAATTGAAAATCCTATGTAATTCAGAATCTGATTTTGTATACAAGTTTAGACTCAATATGATTTCTAAATAAAATCTTAATGTAAGAAAAACAGAATTAATTCTGATGCCTTTGGTTGATTGCTCCGATACGCATCCGAAACATATCATTTCTTATCTTCAAAGTGTACTAATATTGGTCCAAATGATGTGTCTTACGATGATCTTGATTGCAAGTAAATATTTTTAAAATATATGACTTTATTTTAATATTTAAAAAAATATTGAGCTTCATGTATACATTGCTGAAAAAACTGTGATTAAGAAATTGAGTTCTATAAATACACATACCTCAATGATCATCTATATGTTTTTCTCTCCTACATTCTTAGAAACTATCATCAGAATATATATATATAGAGTGAATACTATAAATTTTGAATAATTCTAGATCACTCTACATTCTCGATAACATAGAATTTCAGTTTTATTCACGTTTATTATTAAATTCTGAAATTCAACCAAAGAAAAGAATGATTAAAGAAGAATGCATCTTTTGAGGGGGAGCTTTAGATATTCAGTATCTTATCCTAAAGAAACTTTAATTTGATGCATACCTTGAATTTTATGGATTGATTTTGATGAACCTCCTTATATTGCAAGACATGCTTTAATTACCTTGAGATGAGTTCTATAAAGGCTGTCTTATCTCAAACCTTGAGTCTTATGAAAATGAGCTGAAATTTATAGAAAATATATTTTTGAGATTGACAATTTTATTGAACATTATCTTCAAATTCTAAACTCTTAAATGGGATGATCAATAGAGGGGGAGAAAGAAAATTTCAGAAGGAGAGGTCTCACGGAACTTAATCGCATATATCTATAACTAAAGGAGAGAGAAAGAATACAAAATGAAAAATGATCCTAATACTCTCCAATATGTATCATCTGAAATTTAATCTGAAAATCTTTATGATACACCTTGAGGCCTGTTATTTGGTTAGTATATCTTATGCATAAATCATGAACCAAATTGCAAGTTGAGCTTAAAGAGCCTCTAACTTAATGAAAAAGGGGGAGAATAACGTGTAAAATTTTCTTGAGTATCTTTTAGAAAATCTATTTTGATATTCACTAATGAGTCCTAATTGACTTGATCTTTAAAACTTAAATTGTGTGCCAATTCATTATTTTATGTATCAAATTATGCTTATTTTCTAAAGGAATAAAAGAAAGTCTTTAAAAGAGCTCAAAGATGTATCAAAAATTGCATAAACTCATATTTTGGTATTTGTGCCCCAATGCTCTTATTATCATATAAGAACTTTGAAGTCATTAAGAATTAATGATCCAACATGATGATATATTTTTCCAAATATATAAGTTTTGATCTTTTACTCTGAAAATTAATTAAATTGCTCTCATGTTGATAAAATACTTAATAGATTGGGCAAAAGGTCTTAAATGAACAAGCTTTCATACTTAGTGAAGAGAGGTTAGATTTCCACTCATATTTTTTCTTGAATATCATTTGTGGTACTTCTTGAATTAACCTAAGGAAGATTCCACCTACACTTGATTAGAAAACTATCTGTGGTATCAAATTAAAAAAACCTCTTGAATTCACACTCGATGTGTTCTGCTCTAATCTTTGTACTTAATGTTTCACTATCTTTTTGATGTTGTCAAAAAGGGGGAGAAATATCTAAGTATATGCTATATACTCAGAATGCTTTATTACTTTGAATTGAATACAAATCAGCTTAAAATTTAAATATGTTGATTGTGTTAAGCTGATTAAATCTAAAGCATTATCATGAAGTATGTTTTTAAATATATATGTTTTCCACTTCATGCAACTTAGCTATGTATTACTTCTAGAAATCAATATCTTTTATATTGCATATACTCCAAGTTTTGTCATCATCAAAAAGGGGGAGATTGATGACCCAAAGATTGATTCATAGATTGATTTTGATGATCACAAAACCTTGAAGTATAGATACTAATGTTTATGTTGCAAGGAGAAAGATATTTATTTTGCAAGGAACATAGCAAGTTGGAAGAACACAAGAAGGCCTCCAAAGCTCTCAAGTTGGAAGAAAGCTACAATTTATTGGCCCAAGTTTAAAGTTCAAAGGATTCAAATTGGAGGAGTAAAATCAAAAGAAAAATTCAAAAGAACAGTCTTCGAGTCGACTCCAGTGGAACGCGAGTCGACTCCGATGGTTGGTAGGTCGACTCCAAAGAAAGCAAGAGTCGACTCTCAGCGGAACACAAAGAAAAAGTCAGAGAGCATTTTTGGGACTCTGAGATTCGAGTCGACTCCCGCATTGCACGAGTCGACTCCGAGACTCCGCGACCATCAACAGACAGAAAACCAAGTTACTGCCTCTGAGATTCGAGTCGACTCCCAGACAGCTCGAGTCGACTCCAAGGCAGCGCTACACCAAGATGGTAGAAGGCTGTGTTTCGCAAACTGAGAGCCGAGTCGACTCCAAGGAAGTTCGAGTCGACTCCAAGACTGGACGAGCCAAAAGACAGAGGATCGGGAGTTCGGGCTCTGAGATTCGAGTCGACTCCCAGGACAGTCGAGTCGACTCGAGAGGACAAAATTCAAAATTGGATCCACGGACTTCAGTGGATGAGCCGACTCCGAAATTGCCAAGTCAGCTCCAGAAGTTGGCGAGTCGACTCCAGGTTAAGACGAGTCGACTCCCAGTCGAGGCAAGCACATTAATTCAAATTTGGAACAGTGGCCGAGTCGTCTCCTGTAAAACACGAGCCGACTCCTGCAACAGGCGAGCCGACTCCTGATCGCGCGAGTCGACTCCGATCCCAACGATAACATTGTCAGAAAATGCAGACTGTGTCCAACGGCTCTTTTTCTTGTCTCTAACGGCTATATTCTTGTTTCCACGCCATCTAAAGCTATAAAAACAAGAAGAGAGCTAGGGGAGAACTCATGGAAGTGGGAGAGATCATCTAGGAAAGAGATCTCAAAGAGATTACAAAGGAAATCTCCCACAAGCACAAAAGGGCCATCCAAAACGAAATAGAGAGAAGAAGAGCATCCAAGTGAATCCGAAAGCTTCCTCTCCATCCGTGTGCTGCCTCGGGGATCCTCTACTTCATGCCAAATCAGAGGAGGATCAAGTAAAGAAGAAGCCGAGCTCCTCCATCTTCAAAACTCGTTTGAGGGCTTCTCTTTACTCTATTTGTTTATATTGTCATATCTGCTTGTTTAAGAAGCTTTGATTTGTTTTTATTCTTTGTTTTAATATCTTGTAACTTGATTCAATCAAGGGATTGAATCAAGGGGTTAAAGGTTTGTTGGTGAGCCAAAGGGAAAACCAACGGTGTAAGGTTTGTTGGTGAGCCAAAGGAAAAACCAACGGGATTAAGGTTTGTTGGTGAGCCAAAGGAAAAACCAACGGAGTTTAGGTTTGTTGGTGAGCCGAGGGTAAAACCAACGTGTAAGGGTTTGATTGTGAGCCCGGAAAAACAATCGGGGTTGGTTCTAGTCGGTGAGCCTGGGAAAACCGACCGAGTTCGTTGTGCGCTCGTAAAACAACAAGTTGGGTTGTGAGCTTGTAAAACAACCGGCTGTAATCGGTAGGACTATAGTGAAATTCCCAAGAGGTCTTGGGGAGTGGATGTAGGTGCTGGGGTGCACCGAACCACTATATGTCCTTTGTGTTTGTAATGCCTCTAGTTATTGTCTAACTAACACACTTACTTACTTAGATAAATTGCTTGCTTAATTCTTATCCGCACATCCTTTAGTTGCAAGCATATTTAATCAAGTCGAAGTCTATACATCAAACCCTTGCTTAGTTTAACTTTCACTGTGCATCTATACAACTTAGCATAGTTAATCACAAAGTTTTAGAAGTAGCATAAAAGTTTTAAAAGACCCAATTCACCCCCTCCCTCTTGGGTTGTATCTACTGGGCAACAGGCTTATTACAAAAGTGTTTTCCACCGTCACTAATTATGATCTTAGGCATCCCAAATCATGAAAAAATATTTTCTTTTAAAAATTTCAGGACAGGTTTGTGATCATTGATCCTACAAGCGACAGCTTCTACCCATTTGGACACATACTCGACACCGACTAAAATGTACTCATATCCAAAAGACGGTGGGAATGGGCCCATAAAATCGATGCCCCAACAATCAAAAATTTCGATAATAGTAATGGGTTGAAGAGGCATCATTTGCCTACGAGTTAGACTTCCAATACGTTGACATGGATCACATGTCCTGCAGAACTCGTGGGCATCTTTGAACATAGTAGGCCAATAGAAACCACATTGCAAGACCTTTGCAACAGTTTTCTTAGAGGCAAAGTGTCCACCACAAGCATCAGTATGGCAGAAAGAGAGTACGCTTTGTATATCATGATCCGGTATGCATCGTCTAAAGATTTGATCATTGCAATATTTAAATAAATAGGGTTCGTCATAGTAATAATTCTTTACTTCGCGCAAGAAAATTTTTCTATCTGTCGACCCCCAATGCTCCGGAATCCGGTTCGTAACAAGAAAATTTACAATGTCAGCGTACCATGGCACAATAGAGAGTGCAAACAACTGCTCTTCAGGGAATGAGTCCTTGATGGAAAACTGTGGCACCGAATCATTAAAAACTAATCGTGATAAATGGTCAGCAACTACATTCTCTACTCCTTTTTTATCTTTGATAGTGATGTCAAATTCTTGGAGTAGAAGTATCCATCGTATTAAGCGTGGTTTGGCCTCTTTCTTATCCAACAAATATTTTAGTGCCACATGGTCCGTGAAGATAACAATAGGAGCACCAAGGATATAAGAGCGAAATTTATCTAAGGCAAATACTACTGCAAGCAATTCCTTCTCGGTGGTAGTGTAATTTATTTGAGCATCATTTAAGGTTTTGCTTGCATAGTAAATGACATATGGCTTATTATCCTTGCGTTGTCCTAGGACAGTTCCTATCGCATAGTCGCTAGCGTCGCACATAATCTCAAAAAGTAATGACCAATCAGGTGGTCGCACGATGGGTGCAGTGCTAAGCATAGACTTCAACTTTTCGAATGCCTCCTCACAGGTTTCAGTCCAATTGAATGGTGTATCAAGGGATAGGAGGTTACATAATGGTCGAGCTATGACACTAAAGTCCTTGATAAACCTCCTATAAAATCCGGCATGACCCAAAAATGATCGAACATCTTTAACCGTCTTGGGTGCAGGTAGCTTAGCAATTAAATCAATCTTAGCTCTATCTACTTCCATGCCCTTCGATGAAATAATATGTCCTAAGACAATTCCTTTTGGTACCATGAAGTGGCATTTCTCCCAATTCAGTATCAAATTCTTCTCCATACATCGAGCTAAGACTGCTTGTAAATGTGAAAGGCAATTATCAAATGAGTTGCCAAAAATGGAGAAGTCGTCCATGAACACTTCTAAAAATTTTTCGTTCATGTCTTCAAAAATGCTGAGCATGCATCTTTGGAATGTTGCAGGCGCATTACACAACCCAAATGGCATTCGTCGGAAAGTAAATGTGCCAAAAGGACAAGTGAAGGTAGTCTTCTCTTGATCTTCTAGTGAAATTTCAATTTGATAATATCCCGAATAGCCCTCGAGAAAATAATAGAAATCATGCCCTGCAACTCTCTTCAACACTTGGTCTAGGAAGGGTAGAGAAAAGTGATCCTTTCGTGTGACCAAATTCAACTTTCGGTAGTCAACACACATACGCCAACTCGTCGGGACACGAGTTGGAACTAGTTCACCTTGTTCATTTTCTACTACCGTCAAATCCGACTTCTCAGGAACGACTTGAGTAGGGCTTACCCACTTGCTATCGAAAATTGGATAAATAATACCCACGTCAAGCAACTTGAGGACTTCTGCCTTAACCACATCTCTCATCGTAGGATTTAACCTTCGTTGCATTTGCCTTGTGGTTTTGGCATTGTCCTCCAAATATATCCGATGCGTACAGATTAAGGGGCTAATCCCCTTCAAGTCTGCAATAGACCACCCTAAGGCTCCTTTATGATTCTTTAGAACACCAACTAATTTTTTTTCCTGAGTATGATCAAGTCCAGACGAGATGATTACAGGAAAAGTGTCATCGGGTCCAAGAAAAGCATACTTAAGTTCCTTTGGTAAGAGTTTCAATTCGAGCTTGGGTGCTTGCTCATGGGATGGTACTATTTTCACCTCTCGAGGCGACAACCTCTCAAATTCTCCTACTTTTGGTCTCCACCCATTGACCATCTTGATATCCAGATTATCCATAATAGGTGTGACTGACAAATCATCATCATCGGTTCCATTAGGACACCAATCAATTAAGCTATCATTGGATGGGTCATTAATTGCTTTAGCTAACAAATATTCTTCTGCGATGGTTTCAACCTAATCAACCTCCTTACTCTTTTCGGGATCATTGGGTTGTTTGCATACATTAAAAATGTTCAGTTCTAAGGTCATGTTACCAAAAGAAAGCTTCATGACACCATTCCTACAATTAATCAATGCATTAGAAGTTGCAAGGAATGGACGTCCTAAAATGACCGGAATCTGAGACTGTGAATTCGAAGCCGGATGTGTGTCCAATACAATAAAATCGATAGGAAAGTAGAACTTGTCTACTTGGACTAATACATCCTCGATAATCCCCCTTGGAATTTTAACTGACCTGTCAGCTAATTGCAAAGTGACGGAGGTTGGCTTCAACTCACCTAAACCAAGTTGCTCATATACAGAATATGGCAACAAATTAACACTTGCCCCTAAATCTAACAATGCTCGCTCTATCCTAAAGTCACCTATGATGCATGAGATGGTTGGGCAACCTGGATTTTTATATTTAGGGAGAATGTTGTGCTGCAAAATAGCACTTACATTTTTAGTTAAAAATGCCTTCTTCTTAACATTTAATCGGCGCTTAACAGTACACAGCTCCTTCAAAAATTTGGCATATGAGGGTACTTGTTTGATTGCATCAAGAAGAGGTATGTTGATCTTTACTTGTTTAAAAAGCTCAAAAATTTCAGAATTAGGTTCGAGCTTTTGCGACGGCTTTAACCGTTGTGGAAAAGGTGGAGGAAAAGGACATTCAACTTTTTCGGTAGAAGTTGGGACCTCAACTTCTTCTTTGTCCCTTTCATCGACTTTGGGAGCATCAGAATTAGAAGTGACTTGCGGTCTCAATGGGACGGTCTGATCAATGACTTTTCCATTATGCAAAGTCATGATGCTCTTTGCATGTTCTGTATGCGAACTAGAAGGAGCCATATTATTACTACCGTGAACTTGTGGGTTAGGTTGGGGTTGAGCTGGAAGCTTACCCTTCTCTTGGGTACTTAGAACGGTAGTCAACATTGACAATTGGTTCCTTATATCTTCAAAATTTCGAGTATTTTGGGCATTGACATCAGCTTGACTCTGCAGAAAAGATTGTATAGATTGCAAGGTACCCTCAATACTCGGCTTTTGAGGAGGTGGTGGTGCATAAGTAGGATGTGCAGGTGGAGGAGCTGAATGGTGTGACTGTTGAGGATGATCGTTTCTCCACCTAAAGTTTGGATGATTCTTCCAACCAGGGTTATAGGTATTCGAGTATGGATCGTTATAAGGCTTTTGGTAGGAGTTCATAGCATTTGCTTGATCGTGCAAGACTTCCTTGAATGCCGGTATGGTGGGGCAATCTGTAGTGGTATGACCCGACATATCGCAGATACCACAACACTCATTTTTAAGCTCTATAGTCTTGACAGGCTCAACCTTCCTAAGCTCAATTTCTTCTACCTTCCTAGTGAGGGCTGCCATTTTAGCATGAAGATCATCCTCAGTTCTGAGATTGTAAAGGCCTCCCTGTACAGAGCTAGTAGGCTTAGGCAAAGACTTATTGTTTCTATCCCCGTTATCCCAAAGTTGGGCAGTCTCAGCGAGGGAATCCAAATACTCCCATGCCTCATCAGGTTGTTTTTATAAAAATCTACCATTGCACATGGTCTCTACAAACTGTTTCAACTGTGGTGATAAACCTTCATAAAAGAAGCTAATGGTTCTCCAAGTTTCGAACCCGTGATGAGGGCATGAGAGAAGAAGGTTTTTAAATCTTTCCCAACATTCATAAAATGTTTCATTATCTTTTTGTTGGAAATTGCTAATATGTCTTTTTAAAAAGTTGGTCCTTTGTGTGGGAAAGAACTTCTTCAAAAATTCTCTCTGCATATCTTGCCAAGTTCTTATTGATCTAGGTCGCAACGAGTTTAGCCATGTTTTGGCCTTATCTTTTAGAGAGAAAGGGAACAATGTCAGCTTGAGGACATCCTCGGTGACGTTCGGCACTCTAAATGTAATGCTCAATTCTTCAAAATCTTTTAAATAAAGATACGGACTCTCGAACTCTAACCCGTGGAACTTGGGCAGCAATTGAATTACCCCGGGTTTGATGTCAAAATGTCCTACATTATCAGAAAAAATTATGCATGAAGGCTGACTAGTCCTAGCCGGTTGTAGGTATTGTCTTAGGGTCATAACATGGGGTTCACGTTCTCGATCGTGGTGACTCCCCGCATCTGCATTTAAATCAGCCATCTCTCAAGGTGTGAGATATTGCGAAGGAATTTCAGGGGTATGTCCTAAGGGATGATCTAAAGTTGTACGACTTAATCGACCGGTGTCGTCCCTATTCCACTTTAGCATGCAAAATATTTCCCTCTCTTTTTTCTTTTTAAATATAAGTACCAACTAAAGATACCCTAAAACAACACCCTAATACAAAAATCTATTCACAATCAAACATGCAACAAAACATTACATCTCAATTCCTAATGTTTTTCTTAAATTTCTAGACAGCTCCTAACTGGTTTGAAGAGGGCACCTAAGCCTCCAATCCGGTCTAATGAACCGAGTTGACCAGGTAAGCTCCCAAGTAAGTGGAGGGGTCACGATGCGTTCGCAAAGGTCCCACTTAAAACTCACTTCCCTCGAACAGATGAACTGCCTCCCTTATAGGGACAAAGCTTGTCTAGACATCAACTAAGCCACAGAGCGAAATTGGTGCAACTTTCGGTGGTCTTCGTCCTATTGAGATCGAATGTCCTTAGGGGCCAATGTCTAGTTGATTTTAGTTAAGCTTAGGATATTTATGCACTGGGTTGATTTTTGGGCTAAGGACGAGTGATGAAATTCCGACCTTATCTTTTTAAATGGGTTCAGCCCTTAGAATATTTTATGCTGATGCCTTATACTATATGCAACAATCAAGAGATTTTTTTTTTTAATGTTTTATGACATGAAATTAAATTTCATTGAATAGGTGATCAAGCAAATTATTTATTATTTTTTTAAAATTTTATGAGTTGAAGTTTGAAATTTGAATTCTGAAATTTGAAATTTGAAATTTGAAATTTTAGGTTGTTCCTCTCTTTTTTTTTAATTTTTGAATAATCACCTTTGATCTTTTCTTAAAGTTTTTTTTTCTTAAATTTTCAATTAGCAACAAGGGTTAATGAGATATGACAATAATAAAATTCTGATTCTAAAAAAAAATTAAATGCAGAAAATTCAAAATAGAAAGCAGCAAGGTTTCGTATTAATCTAATGGTCTTAAAAGTCTTAGAATGTCAATCAAACCGTTCAGATTATTGAAAACTGTGTCTTTCACCAGCTGACCAAATTTGAGTCCAATTAGACGGCTAATTTCTATGATATCAGAGTTTGATGCAAACTATGTAGGGAATTAAAAATAGTAGTAAAGATTTATTTTTTTTTTCAAAAGAAAAATACTAACTACTAAGGTAAAAATTAAATCTATAATTATACTAATAACTCAGCCGTTCTCCGGCAACGGCGCCAAAAACTTGGTGCTTTCGAAAAACTGTTCTCCCAAGTGCAGGAGAATCGCACAAGTAGTATAACTCGGAAGTCCGAGGTTGATTCCTCAAGGAACGATCTATGGATTATTAGCGTAATTTTTAGATGTAATTTTTAGTTGATCTTTAGAAATTAAAAGCAGAGAATAATATGTGATTAAACAACGTTTAAGAATATAGAGAAGGCTAGGGATCCAGAATCCTCCTTGACAATGTTACTTTCAACAAATAAACTCGGCGATTCTTGATTAAGGATTAATATGATAGGATAGTTCTAATCATGGAGTATACAATCTGAAAACATGAATTAAGCATCCAAGTATTTATCGTGCCGGTTACGTCTACGACAAATCAAGCATCGAAATAATCCATGCATCAATATATATAAACCATGCAAGATCTATCTAATAAATAAATATGCAAGAACCCAAAACATACCAATGGATATAAAACAATTAGAATTAAAGTTTAGAGTGTACTTGATGAAAGCAACATGACAAGGGTTCATCCATCACCCTTTGCCAAAGGAATTAGCAAACCATTACAAACATCAGCATCTCTCCCTTTTTCACTCTCTTTTTTTTTTATTTCTTTTTTTCTTTTCAGAAACAGGGGATGCCCTGTTTCTTCTTCTTCTTCCCCTCTCTGTTTTCTCTCTTCTTTTCTTTTAGAATCCCCCCGATCCTCCCCCCCAGCCGAGAAGACCCTCTTCATATAGATCCCCAGAACCCATAAACCAGCGATGATCCCCTGATCGCGCATGGAGAGGAGCTGCTAACAGACGCCAAAGATCGTACGTGGATGCTGAGGACGCGGAGCGGAGGGGTGATTTGCGGACGGTTGGGCTGATCACGGGTGCGGACAACGCGTAGATGGGTGCAGAAGATGCTCGCGGACGTTGATTGCTTCACGGGATGCTGGGACTCCGAAAGATTGCTCGCAGACGTTGATTGCGGAAGCTCTGAAATGGGGAAGAGGCAGACGCAGAAATGGAAGATTTGCAAGGAATTTGATGCGGGAAATCACCATGGATGGCTGGATGGAGGCTGATTGTGAACTCCGGAGCATCGTGGACGGTTGGGATGACTGAGACGTGGATCCGGAAGCACGGGAGCCGATCGCGGTTGAGGACGACGCGCGGATGCTGCTGGGAGGCGGACGGACGCAGGCGGAGGAGGTGGGCAGATGGCTGGGTGGTGATCACGGACGGCTTGGGATGCTTCACGGGCAGCCGGGACGGATCGCAATTGCGGGAGCTAGAGCTGGAGCGCGTGAGGCACAGGGTGAGCGGACGGCTGCGGGATTGAAGCTTGGAAGAGGCAGACGTGGACGGGACAAGTTGGACACGAAACGCTGGAAGGATGAGGAAGCGGTCAAGATGGGGAGGGAGGAGTTCTGATATGCTGGAACGTGGATGGTGCAGATGGAAAAGCAACTGATGCTGGCGCTTGGGATGATGCTGATTTGGAATCACAAAGTTAATTGACTGCAGATGGCTGGAAGCTTGAGTTGCATCGCGGAATTTGGGAAGTTGCTCGGGTGCGCAGAAGGAGAGTCATGGATTCTGTTCTGCAGTTGGAAAGATGAGTCCTTTTTAGATGAATTTATACAGAATAATGCTAAAAATTATAATAAGTGCTAAAGATAAAATATTAATAATGCAAATATTAACACCTATTATTTATCATTATTTTGCTAGCATTAGGCTAAGTTAATTGGTACTTAGATCGCACTTTTGTGCTCTCATCATACCCCCCAACTAGCTTATTGCTAGTCTCTAGCAATTCAGAGTAAACAATAACATGAGAGTACAAAAAGTGTTAGTTAATCCTTTGACTTTTTATTAAAGCTAAAGACATAAAATTAAAATATGGACCCATTTTCGTAGGACATCATGATTGCACTTAGCATGTGCAACAAGCCGTTAAACCTCTAGGTTACCCCAGTGGACGAGTGTTGTCTCGTGAGGGTTTGCAGTGATGTTACCCACAAACATCATTCATAAAATGATATATAATGAAATCTAAGTCAATACACGTGATATATATTTTTCTCAAGCACGGCAACTATCAAAGCAAGGGGAATACTAAAGTGTAGTGTGCATAAACAGAATGACTTTCTTAGAGTACTAATACCTCCACCACAACATAGTACTGCTTGAATTTTTAGGTGCACTACTCAAGTTCACAAGTGTTTACTACAGTTTATTAGAGCCTGATCCATCAAATTTTCAGAATACCTCATGTTGTCTAAATTTGTCAAAAATGGTTTGCATATAAAGAAGCAAAGGACCTCAATACACTGCAATTGGAAGAACTTCTAGGATCACTCATGACCCATGAGTTGACCATGAGGCAAAATTCAAAAGATGAGGTCAAGAAAAGAAAGACCATTGCCTTGAAGTCTACCACTCCAAAATAGAAAACTGAATCAGAAGAATCTGATGATGAGGAGGAATATGATGAAGAAGGAATGGCTATGCTTGCAAGAAAATTCAGAAAGTTCATGAGAGGAAAGAAGAAATTTCATAAAAGGAAACCCTTCCTCAAAGGTAGCTCAAGCAAGGAAAAGGATAAGGACAAAGAAAAGGAAAAGAAAACACCAATTTGCTATGAGTGTAACAAGCCCGGATATTTCAAGATAGATTGTTCGGAATTGAAATGGATGGCAAGAAAACTTATGAAGAGGAACTTCATGGCTGAATGGAGTGAAAGTGAGGAGTCAAGTTCAGAAGAGGAAGATCAACAAGAGACGGCCCAAATCTGCTATATGGCCAATGACGATGAGGTAGATTCTGAACTTGAATGTGATTTTACAGTAGAAGAGTTACATGATGCATTTTTAGAACTCATGGAAGAACACAAGAAATTAATCAACAAAAATAAAGTTCTAAAAGATGAAAATCAATCTCTTATCAAAGAAAAGCTAAAACTATCTAATGACTATGAAACATTAAGTAGGAGATTCACCAATGAAACCAAAAGACAAATTGTTGAAAATGTCAAGTTAAAAGAAAATGCTGAAAAATACAAATCCTTAGTGGATAAGTTTACACTTAGCTCAACTAAATTAAATATGATTCTTGATAGTTAAAAAGCTGTATATGATAAAGTTGGTTTAGGATATAAAACAAATAGAAAACAAAAATACTTAAAGAACATAGTTGTGAAAGCCAAAAATGAAAATATAACTTGTCATTGCTGTAATAAATTAGGACATAAAGCATATGAATGTAATTATAGAAAGTCTAGCTACAACAAATTGAGTAATAATTTTAAGCTAAAATCCAAGAAAATTTGGGTTCCAAAAGGAACATCAAGTACTAACCCTAAAGGACCCAACATAGTTTGGGTACCTAAAGCATGTTCTTGATCTTGATTGCAGGGATGTCTTGCAGCTAATAAGGTAGATAAACGATGGTATCTAGATAGCGGCTGTTCAAGACACATGACAGGTGACGTAGAACAATTTGTCACCTTGGAATCAAAGAAGGATGGAGTGGTAACCTATGGAGACAATGGAAAAGGATTTATCATTGAAAAGGATAAAATTTACATTACTCCATCCACCTTTATAGAAAATGTTTTATTAGTTAATGGTCTGAAACATAACCGACTTAGCATAAGTCAATTTTGTGATAAAGGTTTTAAAGTCACATTTGAAGCTTCAGTATGCATAATCACAAATAATAAAGATAATAGCATTGTACTTATAGGACAAAGGCTGAGAAATATTTACATGGTAGATCTTCATGAGTTAGGCAAGAAAAATGGATTATGTTTAATTACTAATGAAGAAAGAAAAAATGAAACAAGTTGGCTTTGGCATCGTAGACTAGGACATGCTAGTATGGACTTAATATCAAAACTAGTCAAGAAGGATTTGATAAAAGATGTGCCAAAATTGATCTTTGAAAAGGACAAAATCTGTGGACAATGCTCATTAGGAAAGCAAACAAAATCATCCTTCAAATCAAAGAATATAGTATCAACCACTAGGCCTTTTGAACTCATACACATGGATCTATTTGGACCTACTAGAACCGCAAGTCTAGGAGGAAGAAGTATGGACTAGTTATAGTAGATGATTTTTCAAGATATACATGGGTTTCATTTCTTGCACATAAGAATGAAGCATTTTCAGCATTCTTGAAATATTATAAAAATATCATAACTGAAAAGAAACTCACCTTAATAGCAATTTGAAGTGATCATGAAACTGAATTTGAAAATCAACACTTTGAAGAATTTTGTAATGAAAATGGTATCTCATATTAATTTTTTCAGCACCTAGAACGCCTCAACAAAATGAGATTGTTGAAAGGAAAAATAGGACCTTAGCAGAAATGGCACGCACAATATTGTGCGAGTCAAATCTTCCAAAGTACTTTTGGGCTGAAGCTATAAGTACTGCTTGCCAGGTTCTAAATCGGATTTTAATACGACCTATAACCAAGAAAACTCCTTATGAACTTTGGAAGAATAAGAAACCAACTGCTAAATATCTTAGAGTATTTGGATGTAGATGTTTCATTTTAAACAATGGCAAGGAGGATCTAAGTAAATTTGATGCCAAGTCAGATGAAGGTATCTTCTTAGGATACTCTACATCTAGCAGGGCATACAGGGTATTCAACAAAAGAACTCTTGTAGTTGAAGAGTCAATTAATATCATTTTTGATGAGTCTGATAGTGAGTCTCCTAGGAGAGAAAATACTTTTGATGATGATGCAGGAATTATTGACTTTGAAAAATTGAATCTTTATGACGTGCCAAATCATGAAAGAAAAATGATCGTGTGCCACCACAATCTCAAGACTTGCCAAAGAAATGGAGGTATGCACATGGACACCCTAAAGACTTAATCATTGGTGATCCATCTTAAGGGGTAAGAACTCGATCCTCTCTTAGAAATTTAAATGACTATCTTGCTTTTATTTCACAATTAGAACCCAAGACTTATGAAGAAGCTGAAAAAAACATAAATTGGATAAATGCTATGCAAGAAGAATTAAATCAATTCAAAAGAAGTAATGTATGGACATTAACTGAGAGACCAAAGTATAACTTTGTAATTAGAACAAAATGGATCTTTAGAAATAAATTAGATGAAAATGGGGTAGTTATAAGAAATAAAGCTAGACTTGTAGCAAGGGATACAATCAAGAAGAAGGGATAGATTTTGAGGAAACATTTACCCCCGTGGCCAGATTAGAAGCTATTAGGTTACTTCTAGCTTTTGCATGCTTCATGGATTTCAAACTGTATCAAATGGATGTAAAAAGTGCCTTCTTAAACGGTTTTATAGAGGAAGAAGTATATGTAGAGCAACCTTCTGGTTTTGAGAATCATGAATTGCCAAATCATGGTATGATCGACTAAGCAAATTTCTACTGAATAATGATTTCAGTAGAGGACATGTAGATAAAACACTTTTTCTCAAAAGAAAAGACAAAAATTTGCTAGTAGTACAAATATACGTAGATGACATAATCTTTAGTGCCTTTAATGATAATCTTTGCAAAGAGTTTGCTAAATTAATGCAAGAAGAATTTGATATGAGCATGATGGAAGAACTAAATTTCTTTCTCGGATTACAAATCAAGCAAACTAAGGAAGGTATCTTTATTCATCAAACTAAGTACACAAAGGAAATATTAAAGAAGTTTGGGAATGAAAATAACAAGGGAATAGGCACCCCAATGAATCCCACTAGTAAGCTAGACAAAGATGAAAAAGAGAAAAGTATAGATATAAAGCTTTATAGAGGTTTAATTGGATCTTTGTTTTACCTTACTGCTAGTAGGCCAGACATAGTGTTTAGTGTGGGAATATGTGAGAAAAGAATCCTTAGATATTTGAGAGCAACCACAAACATAGGTTTATGGTACTCTAGAGACTCCTATCTAAATTTACTTGCATATTCTGATGCAGATTTTGCTAGTTGCAAATTAGATAGGAAGAGCACTAGTGGAACATGTCAATTTTTAGGAAATAACTTAGTATCATGGTTTAGCAAAAAGTAGAATTCGGTAGCATTGTCAACGGCTGAGGCCGAATATATAGCTGCCGGAAGTTGCTGTGCTCAAGTACTATGACTCAAGCAACAACTAGAGGACTATAGAATTAAACTAGACAACATTCCTATAAAGTGTGATAACACTAGTGCCATTAACCTTACTAAAAATCCGGTTCAACACTCTAAAGCCAAACACATTGAAATAAGATATCATTTCATTAGAGATCATGTGCAAAATGGGAACATATGTATTGAGCATGTATGTACTGAGAACCAATTAGCTGACATATTTACAAAACCTTTAAGTGAAGATAGATTTTGCATGCTTAGGAGGGAATTAGGCATATGTGATCCTTTTGATTGAGGAAAGATAAAAGGAACAAGTTGTCTCATGATACTCTCCTTCCATTTTGAAAAATCCATGAAACATTAGTCAAACTAGTCATCTATAGATTCCTTACTCATGTATCATTGTCCCATAAAGAATTTGTAAGGATTGAAGGAAAGGAAGAATTTTTAAAAAGAAATGAAGAGAAAGAAAATTTTCTGAACTGGGGCCGACTCGAGCCAGAATGGGATCGACCCCACGTTGAGTCGACCTAAGAAAAATCTGTGGTCGACCCAACGGCGGGACCTTATTTTTAAAGAGGGACCCATGAGCTATTCTAGGGCACTGTTTCATCTTGTCCTCTTCCTAAAACCCTATTTTTCACTTTCCAATCCCTTCCAATCATCTCCAAATAGTGCTAGATTGCTTCTCTACACCGTTAGATCAAGACCTAAGGAAGGATTTGGTGAAAAAGGGACCCAAGCAAGCCGTTGCTAAGAGATCCGGAGGAGTCTCACGCACAACCCGTGTCGATAGTAATGCTAGAGGTTCCTCTATAGTTCCCCCACAATGTGAGACACGTGTTGAGCCTCCTCCACCTCCTTCCCCCTCAGTTCAACTTGCTAAATATGCAGGAAAACCGGTAACCACGGGGAGAAAGATCCACTCCGAATTTTTGGATCAAGAAGGGTTCCGTTTGGGGGAGTGGATCCGAAGGCAAGGATGGAAGTATCTTTGCTCCCTAGATTTAGTGACCTACCCAAGCTTGGTTCGTGAGTTCTATGCCTTCCTAAAAGTTAGAATGGAAGGGCTTGTATCTGAAGTCCGAGGTGTACGGATTAGGATTTCGGAAGAAAGTTTGAGTGAGTTGCTTCATCTCCCCTGCGAAGGAACAACTCCAGAAAGGCCTGAAAACAAGTTGAGAGCTCTACAGTTGATCTTTGAGAACGATGATTTTGACTATTCCGAGAATGTGATAGCGAGCTCCCTATCAGCTGAGATGAGGTTGTTGCACAACTTCATAGGTCAGATTCTGTTTCCGAAAAGTGGGAGATTTGATCATATATCTGAGAGAGATTTGGTCATTATGGAGCATGTTATTCAGGGCATTCCTCTGAACCTCCCAGCTATGATGATCAGGCAGATGAGAGAGGCTATATGTAAGTCAAGAGTTTCCCTGTCCTATGGTATAATACTCACCCTGGTCTTCCAACAACATGATATATCTGTGGAGGGAGAGATCTCCAGGCATCTACTATTCACTGACACTTACACTGCACGGTCCCTAGTTCGCATGGGTTATGAAAGGTGAACGGGCAGTGGGTGCGTGCAGGAGCAGGGATACATGCACAGGAGGGTGATGCACTAGAGGTTGGAGACCCTATCCCTGAGGCTGAGGTACTTGAGGATCATCCTACGGCACCTTCAGAGGCTGGCCCATCGTCATCCGTACCCACAGGGTGCACAGAGGATTTTTGGAGTAGGATGAATGAGCTTGGGTTAGCTCAGATGAGGACTCTCTCTGATGGATTGACGAGCAGGATGGACATTATGACTGCTGAGATTAGCGACCTCAGAGAGGAAGTGGGAGCATTACGGAGAGAGAGAGAGGCTCATGGTCCATCTGTGCCCCGAGCAGCTGAGTCGGAGATTTCGGCACAGAGTCATCCAGCTCAGCGAGGTCCACGCCAGACTCAGTCCCATCAGGCTCGGCCTCCCCTCGCCACTTATACTAGGAGGATGAGGACTAGATCACAGCCCTTAGATACCCCCTAGGCTGATGTTAGCATTATGATTAGTGCCTAGGATTTATCTAGCTCTCATATGTATTTTGCTTTGTTCATGTACTTTGTACTTTGATTGAAGAACATTGTATGTTTTTGGCATTAATGTACTACAATGTTCCATTTTGATCAATGAAATATGACTGTTTATTATTTACTGCATCCACTTATCTATTGCCATGCACCTATTTGATGATAACAAAAAGGGGAAGAAGTAAGGAAAGAAAGAAGTTGCAATAAGTTGACAAACAAGTTTGAAAATTATAATAGAAGATAATATACACTTAAGGGGGAGCGATATGCAACAATGAAAATGTTAAAGTCTAAACTCTTTCAATCAAATTTCAGAATTTGGCACATACCTCTCATACTTCGATACATAACTTGAACTCTTGCTTTATCTCAAATTTTTGAAGTTTTATCTTTAACCAAATATAAAAGAAAGGGGGAGAAAATCAAAAGTTCAAATTGGCAATATTTGGATAAAAAAGGGAGAGATTTCACTCTCAAATTTGAAAAGCTGAAATTCAACAATTTGAGCTCTTCTAAAACTAATTTTAAGATAAGTATCAATATGCTCATACTCAATATTTTGTAATCATCAAAAAGAGGGAGATTGAGGATGATAGTGGTATTTTGACGATTAACACAATCATTGAGGGAATATCTAATTAAATACTACAAGTTAACATAATACATCATTACTGAGTTCGTCACTCTCGGTACAATAGAAGAATGAGATCAAGATGTATTTCAATGATTAATAATGAGATAAAATTTGCGATAGAAAAGGGATAGTGAATTCTAAATTCTAATTCGACAAAGTTTCAAGTTAAACGTACTCTTAAGAGGACAATAGTAATTTTCATTGTTAAGAGTATGTAGCACTACCATGGCATACATTCAAAATTGCTTGAAGTATATTTCATTGATTGTATGGATGAATCTAACCTTAAATTACAGCAAAGTGTGGAATGAGTCGACCCCAAGATTGGTGGAGTCGACCCCGGCACATCATGAAACCATCAGGCACACTTCTGCAAAAATGGCATGGATGAACAGTAGTTGAGTCGACCCTAAGCTTACTTGAGTCGACCCCATCTTCAAGCTTCAAGAAAACAAGTCTCTGGAATTTACTGAGAGGGCCGACCCCAACCTTCCTTGAGTCGACCCCAGATTGAGTCGACTCCAGGAATGCTTGAGTCGACCCCAAGGCTGTGTCGTTTAAAACTGTGTCTCTAGAATTTCTGAGAGGGTCGACCCCAATGGAACTTGAGTCGACCCCACTGTACCTTGAGTCGACCCCAAAAATTGTTGAGTCGATCCTAGTGAAAAACGGTTGAAATATAAGGTTCTGTGTTTCCTGAGAGGGTCGACCCCAATGTAGCAGGAGTCGACCCTAGTGAAAGTTGGGTTGACCCCAGTGAAAGTTGAGTCGACACCAAGTTTGATGAACAATGGTTTGGGTCGACCCCAGAAAAGTTTGGGTCGACCCCAGCATGGGCAGAAGCATAACGGCTAGTTCTGCAGAAGTACTTTTTATCCTCCCAACAGGAAGTAACGGCTAGTTTTTGAAATCTAACCAATGGGGGGAGTCCAATGGATGTGGGAAACTATTTAAAGTGATACTATTCATCAGAGAAAACATCCTTTTGTAAAATATTAAAGCTCACACAAGAAAGACAAGAGCCCTAATCTTCTTCATCCAAGTGCTTCACTCAAAGAGTCAAAAGGAAGTGATTGAGCAGATTCTAAGAGACATTAAGAGCTCCATCAACCCTTGAAGAGTAAAGCAATCTTGGCAAAGAAGAGAGAAGTCTCATCAAAGCGATAACTATATTCTAAACTCTTCTTTGTAGCTCATAATTGTTATATTTGCTCATCTAGGAGTTTCAACCATTTTCTTCTTCTTAATCACCTTATAAAGGTTTTTTGGTGAGCCCGTAAAACCAACGGTGTAGGTTTGTTGGTGAACCCGTAAAACCAATTGTGAAGGTTCATTGGTGAGCCCGTAAAACCAACATAGGTTTTTGGTGATCCTGAAAAACCAAAGTGTAAAGATTTTTGGATTGTGAGCCCGGAAAACAATCCAACTGTAATCCGCGGGATTATAGTGAATTCCCAAGGGGTCGCTTGGGGAGTGGACGTAGGTACTTAGGAGAGCACCGAACCACTATACTTCTTGTGTGTTTGCATTGTGTATTATTTTAACTCACTCATCAATTAACTCAATTAAGAAAGTAAAAATTTAGAGAAACTAATTCACCCCCCTGTTGCCCAAGGTGACAAGCCAAGAGGGGGGGGGGGGTGAATTGGTTTTTCTAACTTTTTGATTCCTTAATCAAGTTAATTGATGAGTAAGTAATTGTAGTAAAGTAAGATAATACACAATGCAAACACACAAGAAATATAGTGGTTCGGTGCTCTCCTAAGCACCTACGTCCACTCCCCAAGCGACCCCTTTGGAATTCACTATAATTCCGCGGATTACAGTTGGATTGTTTTCCGGGCTCACAATCCAAAAACCTTTACACTTTGGTTTTCCGGGATCACCAAAAACCCATGTTGGTTTTACGGGCTCACCAACGAACCTTCACAATTGGTTTTACGGGTTCACCAACAACCTACGTTAGTTTTACGGGCTTACCAACAACCTACGTTGGTTTTATGGGCTTACCAACAACCTACATTAGTTTTACGGGCTTACCAACAACCTACGTTGGTTTTACAGGCTTACCAACAATCTATAATGTTCGTTTTATGGGCTTACCAACAAACCTTACAACAAGAGTAATAAGTAAAGAATGAAAGCTCCTAAAAGAGCAAATAAAACAATTATGAGCTACAAAGAAAAGTTTAGAATATAGTTATCCCTTTAATAAGGCTCTTCTCTTCTTTGTCAAGATTGCTTCACTCTTCAAGGGTTGGTGGAGCTCTTAATGTCTCTTGGAATTTGCTCAACCACTTTCTTTTGGCTCTTTGAATGAAGCAATTGAATGAAGCTTGCCTTGCTAGGGTTTTCTCTTGAATGCACTTGATGTCTTTTCAAAAGCTTGCTTTCTCTGATGAATACTTCCTCTTAAATACTTCTCCAACCTCCAAATAGTCCTTTCTGACCGTTGGATTGAAGAAACTAGCCATTTATAGCCGTTGGAAGTCCAAAAAGCACTTCTGCACAACTAGCCGTTATGCTTCTGCCCGTGCTTGGGTCGACCCAAACTTTTCTGGGGTCGACTCAAACCACTGTTCATCAGACTTGGGTCGGCTCAAGCTTTTCTGGGGTCGACCCAACTTTCACTGGGGTCGACTCACGCTACATTGGGGTCGGCCCTCTCAGGAACCACAGAACCTTACATTTCAGCCGTTTTTCACTTGGGTTGACTCAACTCTTTTTGGGTCGACTCAAGTTTCAGTTGGGTCGACTCAAATTCTATTGGGGTCGACCCTTTCAGAGATTCCAGAGAACCAGTTTTTGAATGATACAGCCTTTGGGTCGACTCATGTTCAGTTTGGATCGACTCAAGGTGGGGTCGACTCAAGGTGGGGTCGACTCAAGTTCCATTGGGGTCGACCCTCTCAGAGATTTTAGAGACTTATTTTCTTGAGGCTTGAAGATGGGGTCGACTCAACTTTCACTTGGGTCGACCCAAGTGCTGTTCATCCGTGCCATAAGTGCTAGAATATGCCAGAATGTTTCTAAAACGTGCTAGGGTCGACTCCATCTCTTCTAGGGTCGACTCCTACTCTGTGCCAAGTGTTCCAAAGGCGTGCCACTTCGTTCCAAGGCGTGCCAAATGTATCGGGGTCGACTCCAAACTAATTGGGATCGACTCTAACCATGTTTTTCTGCACTTTGAAGGTTAGTTATGCACATTGAAACAACAATATGATATTCCAAGCAAATTACGATGCATGGCACAATAGAGTTTCATACCCTTAATAGTGGAAATTACCGAATTGCCCTTTTAGGTATTTTTAACGTGAAACTTTGCCAAAATGGATTCTTGAGCTTTCTACCATTCTCTATTATAAATTTTATCTTGTTATCAATTCTTGAGAGTGGTTTTGACCATATATTCTTAATGTATCGTGAATGTATCGAGGGTGTGTCATTTATCAATGATGTATCGAATATTTCTTCCTTACTCACTTATGTACTGGATTAATTGAGTTAATAGCATTAGCACTTCCATATGGCCTCAATCGCTTTGTAAGCATCAAAATAACACTAGGATCCTCAATCTCCCCCTTTTTGATGATTATATAACATTGAGTATAAGCAAATTGATATTCATGTGAGAAGTAAGGTTTAATGTATAGGAAATGCTTTTGGTGTAAAA
This sequence comes from Phoenix dactylifera, assembly GCF_009389715.1. Taxonomy (NCBI): domain Eukaryota; kingdom Viridiplantae; phylum Streptophyta; class Magnoliopsida; order Arecales; family Arecaceae; genus Phoenix; species Phoenix dactylifera. The sequence continues at coordinate 172,290 of NW_024067994.1, forward strand.
GTTTCAAATAGTCCAATTTAGAGAATATATCAATGAACCAAAAGCTCCCCCTATCTTATCCAAGTAGAATGCCTAATGAATTTTAGCTTTGCTCCCCCTTAAAGCAAGAGTTTCAAGCTATGTATCGAGGCAAGAAAAATTTCTATGATTATGTGCTAGATTCAGATTTTCTCTTTGTCAAATGTCTCCTCCTTAAGTGTATAATACATGTCTCCCCCTTAAGTATGCAATATATACCTTTTATATTTTCTCCCCTATTATATTTTCTCCCCTATACTGTTTTTCTTATAGAATTTGCTTCTAGTTTCTCCCTTATATTTTCTCTCCCTTTTTGTTATCATCAAAAAGAATGAATAACAATGAAATGGATAACATTGTAATGACAATCACAAAGATCATAACTCAAGAGAAACATTGTCTATGCCAAAAGTACTATGTTTTAGAGAAGAAATACAAACTACCACAAAGAGCAAATATAAGTCAAAACAAATACAAGTCTGGGAGATACTTTAAGAACATACTTCATGATAATGCTTTAGAGTTAATGAGCTTTAACATAATCAACATATTTCAATCTAAGCTGATTGATATTCAATTCAAAACATAAAGCATTATGAGCATATACTCAGATTTTTTTTTTTTGACAATATCAAAAAGATTGCAAAATAATGAAATATTAAGCACAAGACAATATTTCATTCATTGCATGCCAAATTATTGCAAGAATATGAATTATGTGACTAAAGGCAATACTGTCAGGGCAAGATAATGAGTATAGATCAGAGCCAATTAAGATAATTTTAAAATTATGATTGGATCACATCAAAATCAAGGATGAAAAGTTTGCTTTAAAAATGAGACATTTAGGATGTGAGCCAGAAGTGATCTCTAAATGTAGATTCCAAAGATAGTTTTCAAATCAAGTGTAGATAGAATCTTTTTCAAGTTATTTCAAGGAGTATCAAGAATAATATTCAAAGAAAGCACGAATGAAAATCCAACACCTTTTTTTTTAATATATTAAGTATATAGCAACATGAGAGCAATCTAATTAATTTTCAGAGTATAGTATAAGAGCAGATAAAGATCAAAATTTATATACTCGAAAAACATAAGATTATGTTGAATCCTTAATTCTTAATGACTTCAAAGTTCTTTCATGATATAAAAGTATTGGGGCATAGATACCAGAATATGAATTTATGCAATGTAGGATACATAAAATTCAGGGCTTTGAAAGTTCTTTTAAAGCTCTCTTAAAGACTTTCTTTTACTCCTTTAAAGATTATAGCATCAAAATCAATTAAAATGAATTGGCTCAGAATTGAAACACTCAGAATTGGCTCAGATTCCAAAGTAAATTTCCAATACTAAGACAAATGGAATCCTTTTCACTTAGTTTTCAAAACAAGTGATTTACCAATTAAGTACAGATGAAAATCCAACTTTCAAAAGATATTCAATGAAGCACAAAGTCTAATACCAAAATATGCTTAAATTGATATCAGTTTGAAACCAATTTGACATTAAAAGCATGCTAAAAGTCCTTTGCCAAATTTACATAGAGTAATCTTTAATGATTTAGCTTTAAGAAATTCATGTCTCTTTCTTGTATGTAAGGCTCTTGATATCAATTCATGCTTTGTAAGTAAAACAGTTAAATTCAGAAATTAACAAGAATGATCATGAATCAAATATAAAACATTCAAGGGGTATATTTATAATTTCAATTTCTTAGTCATAGTTTCTCAGCAATGCATACATGAAGCACAATAAATCTTTTTAATATCAAAATAAAATCATATGTTTAAAAACATTTGTTCGCAATCAAGATTATTGAAAAATACATCATTTAGACCAATTTTAATAAACTTATAAGATAGAAAATAATATGTTTCAGATGCGTATCGGAGCAAACAATCAAGGCATCAAAATTAATTCTATTTTTCTTAAACCGTAGTTTTCATTTAGGAATCATATTGAGTTATTCTCCAAAATGATGCAATCATTGAAGCATATAATGAAAGTTACAAAGATGCAACGATAGAAGCATTTTTAAATTAAGTTTAAGCTTTTATACAAAATCAGATTCTGAATTTCATAAAAAATTTTCAAGGAAGCTTTTAGGATTATAATTTGAGATATGCATCTTCTACATTGTAGCTCATCTTAAATTATTAAGATTGAAAACACATATTTCAAAAACATTAGAGCACATCCAGAATCTTTGTAATTCATACTGAATTTTGGTACAAATTGGAGGACATTATGTACTAATGTTAGGCAAGTTGAAAGATAAATTATAATCAATTCATTCTGCCTAATTTGCAAATTCAGATTATCCTTTTCTTTTATTTTTCAGAAGATATTCATTAAAATAGAAGTATCCTTTTGTTGCCCAGTAGATACAAGCCAAGAGGGGGGGGGGGTGAATTGGGTCTTTCAAAACTTTTATGCTACTTCTAAAACTTTTTGATTAACTATGCTAAGTTGTATAGATGCACAGTGAAAGTTAAACTTAGCAAGGGTTTGATGTATAGACTTCGACTTGATTAAATATGCTTGCAACTAAAGGATGTGCGGATAAGAATTAAGCAAGCAATTTATCTAAGTAAGTAAGTGTGTTAGTTAGACAATAACTAGAGGCATTACAAACACAAAGGACATATAGTGGTTCGGTGCACCCCAGCACCTACATCCACTCTCCAAGACCCCTTGGGAATTTCACTATAATCCTACTGATTACAGCCGGTTGTTTTACAAGCTCACAACCTAACTTGTTGTTTTACGAGCGCACAACGAACTCGGTCGGTTTTCCCAGGCTCACCGACTAGAACCAACTCTGATTGTTTTTCCGGACTCACAATCAAACCCTTACACGTTGGGTTTACCCTCGGCTCACCAACAAACTTAATCCCGTTGGTTTTCCCTTTGGCTCACCAACAAACCTTACACCGTTGGTTTTCCCTTTGGCTCACCAACAAACCTTTAACTCTTTGATTCAATTCCTTGATTGAATCAAGTTACAAGATATTAAAACAAAGAATAAAAACAAATCAAAGCTTCTTAAACAAGCAAATATGACAATATAAACAAATAGAGTAAAGAGAAGCCCTCAAACGAGTTTTTGAAGATGGAGGAGCTCGGCTTCTTCTTTACTTGATCCTCCTCTGATTTGGCATGAAGTAGAGGATCCCCGAGGCAGCACACGGATGGAGAGGAAGCTTTCGGATTCACTTGGTTGCTCTTCTTCTCTCTATTTCGTTTTGGATGGCCCTTTTGTGCTTATGGGAGATTTCCTTTGTAATCTCTTTGAGATCTCTTTTCTAGATGATCTCTCCCACTTCCATAAGTTTTCCCCTAGCTCTCTTCTTGTTTTTATAGCTTTAGATGGCGTGGAAACAAGAATATAGCCGTTAGAGACAAGAAAAAGAGCCGTTGGACACAGTCTGCACTTCCTGACAATATTACCGTTGGGATCGGAGTCGACTCGCGCGATCAGGAGTCGACTCGCCTGTTGCAGGAGTCGGCTCGTGCTTTACTGGAGACGACTCGGCCACTGTTCCAAATTTGAATTAAAGTGCATGCCTTGACTGGGAGTTGACTCGGCTTAACCTGGAGTCGACTCGCCAACTTCTGGAGCTGACCTGGCAATTTCGGAGTCGGCTCATCCACTGAAGTCCGTGGATCTAATTTTGAATTTTGTCCTCTCGAGTCGACTCGACTGTCCTGGGAGTCGACTCGAATCTCAGAGCCCGAACTCCCGATCCTCTGTCTTTTGGCTCGTCCAGTCTTGGAGTCGACTCGAACTTCCTTGGAGTCGACTCGGCTCTCAGTTTGCGAAACACAGCCTTTTGCCATCTTGGTGTAGCGCTGCCTTGGAGTCGACTCGAGCTGTCTGGGAGTCGACTCGAATCTCAGAGGCAGTAACTTGGTTTTCTGTCTGTTGATGGTCGCAGAGTCTCGGAGTCGACTCGTGCAATGCGGGAGTCGACTCGAATCTCAGAGTCCCAAAAATGCTCTCTGACTTTTTTCTTGTGTTCCGCTGAGAGTCGATTCTTGCTTTCTTTGGAGTCGACCTACCAACCATCGGAGTCGACTCGCGTTCCACTGGAGTCGACTCGAATCTCAGACCCGAAAACTGCTCTCTGACTTTTCTGCCTGTGACTCCTAGGAGTCGACTCATACTTCCCCGGAGTCGACTCGGTAAACATTGGAGTCGACTCGAATTCCTCAGGAGTCGACTCGAAGACTATTCTTTTGAATTTTTTTCTTTGATTTTACTCCTCCAATTTGAATCCTTTGAACTTTAAGCTTGGGCCAATAAATTGTAGCTTTCTTCCAACTTGAGAGCTTTGGAGGCCTTCTTGTGTTCTCCCAACTTGCTATGTTCCTTGCAAAATAAATATCTTTCTCCTTGCAACATAAACATTAGTATCTATACTTCAAGGTTTTGTGATCATCAAAATCAATCTATGAATCAATCTTTGGGTCATCAATCTCCCCCTTTTTGATGATGACAAAACTTGGAGTATATGCAATATAAAAGATATTGATTTCTAGAAGTAATACATAGCTAAGTTGCATGAAGTAGAAAACATATATATGTAAAAACATACTTCATGATAATGCTTTAGATTTAATCAGCTTAACACAATTAACATATTTAAATTTTAAGCTGATTTGTATTCAATTCAAAGTAATAAAGCATTATGAGTATATATAGCATATACTTAGATATTTCTCCCCCTTTTTGACAACATCAAAAAGATAGTGAAACATTAAGCACAAAGATCAGAGCAGAACACATCGAGTGTGAATTCAAGAGGTTTTCTAATTTGATACCACAGATAGTTTTCTAATCAAGTGTAGGTGGAATCTTTCTTAGGTTAATTCAAGAAGTACTACAAATGATATTCAAGGAAAAACATGAGTGGAAATCTAACCTCTCTTCACTGAGTATGAAAGCTTGTTCGTTTAAGACCTTTTGCCCAATCTATTAAGTATTTTATCAACCATGAGAGCAATTTAATTAATTTTCTTAATGACTTCAAAGTTCTTTTATGATAATAGGAGCATTGGGGCACAAATATCAAAATATACATTCATGCAATTTTTGATACATCTTAGAGCTCTTTTAAAGACTTTCTTTTATTTCTTTAGAAAATAAGCACAATTTGATACATAAAATAATGAATTTGCACAAAATTGAAGTTCCAAAAAGCAAGCCAATTAGAGCTCATTAGTGAAGTTCCAAAAAATAGATTTTCTAAGAGATACTCAAGAAAATTTAACACATTATTCTCCCCCTTTTTCATTAAATTAGAGGCTCTTAAGATTTGCAATTTGGTTCAAGAGTGATGCATGAGATATACTAACCAAATAACACGCCTCAAGGTGTATCATACAGATTTTCAGATTTAAATTTCAGATGATACATATTGGAGAGTATTAGAATCACTTTTCATTTAGTGTTCTTTCTCTCTCCTTTAGTTATAGATTTATGCGATTAAGTTCCATAAGACCTTTCCTTCTGAAATTTTCTTTCTCCCCCTCAATTGATCATTCCATTTAAGAGTTTAGAATCCTAAGATAATGTTCAATAAGATTGTCAATCTCAAAAATATATTTCAGCTTATTTTTATAAGACTCAAGGTTTGAGATAAGACAACCTTTATAGAACTCATCTCAAGGAAATTAAAGCATGTCTTGCAATATAAGGAGGTTCATCAAAATCAATCCATAAAATTCAAAGTATGCATCAAAATAAAGTGTCTTTGGGATAGGATACTGAATATCTAAAGCTCCCCCTCAAAAGATGCATTCTTCTTTAATCATTTTAAATTGTTGAATTTCAGATTTTAGTGATAAACGTGAATAACACTGAAATTCTGTAATATCGAGAATGTAGAGTAATCTAGTATTATTCCAAAATTTGTAGTAATTACTCTTTCTAATCCTTTACGAACAAGTTATGCTTTCTCTTAATCTTAGAGAAAATGTATAGAAATATTAATCAGAAAATGATTCATTTGAAGCTCAATTTCTTTCAAAAGCATTTACATTTTCTTTCTTTTAGAGTCATTTGAGTGAACTGAAATATTTCTAGTTTTAAGATCATTCACTCTATTGATGGAAGTCTTTAATAATGTAGGAGAGAAAAATATATAGATGATCATTGAAGTATATCTATTTATAGAACTCAATTTCTTAATTATAGTTTTTCTGCAATGGATACATGAAGCACAATAAATCTTTTTAATATCAAAATAAGATCATATATTTAGAAATTTTTGTTTGCAATCAAGATCATCGAAAGACACATCATTTGGACCAATATTAGTACACTTTGAAGATAAGAAATGATATGTTTCGGATGCGTATCGGAGCAATCAACCAAAGGCATCAGAATTAATTCTGTTTTTCTTACATTAAGATTTTATTTAGAAATCATATTGAGTCTAAGCTTGTATACAAAATCAGATTCTGAATTACATAGGATTTTCAATTGAGGCTTTCAAAATCATAATTTGAGATATGTATCTTCCACATTATAGCTCATCTTAAATCATTAAGATTGAAAACGCATATTTCAATAACATTAGAGCACTTTCAGAATCTTTGTATTTAATTTTGAGTTTTGATACAAAATGGAGGATATTTTAACAAGTATTAGGATATTATGTATCAAAGTTAGGCAAGTAGAAAGATAGATCAAGATTAATTCATTCAGCCTAAATAGAGATATCTTTCTCTTCTCCTTTTTACAAATTTATTTAACTTTCAGATTTTAAAGATGATTGTGAACGACAAATCTGAAATTTCTTTTCAATAATACCCAAAAATTTATGCAGTATTTCAAACATTCAATTAAATTATCTAAGCATGGAGCATTACAAAATATTGAGAACCCATAATTCAAAACATCATTCCACATGCAACATATATTATGTGTTAAGTCATGCATTAAGAACAAGCATGTCAAGGATCAAAATCAATTCTTTTCAAATAAACTCCCCCTATTTAAATATAATCTTGCATTGATTTCATCCTTAAGGTGTGTTTCCAAGTGACAAAGAAATTGAATTGATTCTTCTTATATATTTTCATTTACTTTGTCTTTCATTTTTACTTTCTTATGCTCTATACTGTATTTGCTCCCTATCCGGTGGAGTTGGAAGGGGCACGAGGTACTACCACTAGCCTCCCTCTTGTGCCGTCCCTAATATGCCCTACATCGAATAGTTGGGTCAAATAGTGCCGGGTACTACCACTAGCCTCCCCATTGGCACCATCCCTATGATGAGCAATATAGAAAGGTTAAAATGTTTACTTCAAACTCTCCCTGTTTGAGTGTAATTAATTATAGATTTTATCCCTTCCAAATGTGCCGAATATATTATGCTTCTTTTGCTTTTCCTTAAGATTGAAGTACTTGCCTTTGCTCAGATTTTTCATCTCTTGAACAATGTCCATTTTCTTTTCTTTATCTCTCTCTCTTTTTGTTATTCTCAAGTAATCTACATGAAAGAGCAGAATAAAGAAATAATGAAATGTTTCGTATAGAGGTATATCATGCAAACACTATTTTCATTATGCCCAAGAATTCATAGCTTCTCACAAGTCATTCTAAATCAGAGTTTTAATCATATACTTGTGTATTTCATGGTTATGATATAGCCATAGAAATATTTTAGTTTGAGCAACCCATGAAATAGTTTCTAAAAGTATAAGTCAGTCAATACACATATAGACATGATATCAAAAATTAATAATTAAAGAATTTAATCATGCCATAATAAGATTTAAGTTACTGACTTTGCTCAATTAATTTGTGAGAAAGGTATCTAAAATTACCTATTCATTATATGTTCTTCAAGCCAAACTAGATTTCTTATGTGTGAACTTTTGACTGAAGAAGATCCTCTCTCTTGTTTGCATGTGAATGTTTAGTGTATCTTACATGAAGATATCCTTCAAGTTGAAATTTCTCATTTTTCTTTCTTGAAGGAAGGTCATTAGTTTCTTTAAGATACAAAGCATTCATCCAACATATATATATATATATTTTTTTTAAATTAGATGACTCAATATGAGATATGACAATAGTTGCATGTTGAGTCACTTTACTCAAGAGATTTTCTAAATATAAGCAAGCACATATCACTTGAACTAAAGAGATAGATTCATTAACTAAGATAGTTCAAGAACAAGCATGTGAGGCAATAGACAGATTTATCAAGGTCAAATCAATTTAGTTGAGATTCTATTTGCTTAAGATAATTATCAATAAGATGTGTTAACTAAGTTTTAATCAACTTATCTTAAACGTTTGTTTCTATCAAAATTCAGATTATGACGTATTTGTTATCAATAAAATATGATTAATTAAAGTTAGATTGAAGTCTTGCACAAGGTCACATAATGAGCATACAATCTGGTCTACTAGCTGTATGATAAAATAATTATTCTATCATGCTTCAATACAGCTTTAAACAATAGATCTACTTTGCTCATCCTTTACAAATTCTACAAGATGGGGTCATAGACATACCTTCTTCATGCCAATCTTCTATCAGAGTTTTCTTGTGGACTAATGTTGGTCAATGAAGATCCCCTTTCTTGTTTGTCTTAATTTGGAGTTTGAGAGAAAATGTTAATTCATTCATTATACATATTTCAAACTCACTTTGCATTAGCTTAGTAAAATCTCCATATAAATCTTCATTAGTAGAACCAAAAATGATGTCATCAATGTATACTTTGAGCAAATAAGATATCACAAATTCTTCTTTTTGAAGCATAGATTTATCACTATTACTTTCTATCAAAAAGGTTGCTTAAGCTTTTATATCATGCTTTTGATGCTTGTTTCAAATCATATAATGCTTTATCATATTTGTAATGAGTGTTTTCAAATATGGTGATTATCTAACATATATAAAGTAAGCACATAGGAGTCCATTCTACACACTCATTTGATATAACGTTTATAAAGCAAACAAATGATAAAGGTGATTTTTACTTCTAATCATGCAAGAATCTTATCAAGATCTATTTCATCTTTTCTTAATTTAATCTTTTAGTAGTCATCATTAAGTGTATATGTAAAAGATTAACCATATAATTTGATTTTAGTATTTTGATAATACATCATTAGTCTCATAAAGAATAAAATGAATTGATACTTCTACAACTAGAATTTTTCATGAATGTTCTATATGCATTGCTTGATGAATGATATCCAAGGATAGAAATATCTTTATTAGATTTGGCATTACTTTTCTAGAGAACATATCAAGCATAACATGTACGACTGAAAAATATGAGAGATACGCAATAGTTCATTTTCTATTTTTCAGAAGATCAAAAGAAGTTTTCATCAAAAATAGATCTAATAGAAGTCATATGTATGACAAGTATTGATGATAGCTTTTAAAAATCATTTAAGTAGATGACTATCACACAACATTGCCTTTTTCAATTCTTCAAAGATTCTATTAATCCTATTTTACTTATAGTGTTCTTGGTGCAGAAACAATTGTATTCACTATTATTTTCTGTGCACAACTTAACACAAAAATTGGTTTTCAAAACTATGCCGTGATTCATAGTTTGCAAACCTTTATCATTTGATCGCTTTTTGTGAGTTTGTGCCAATGCAGAAAATATTTCAATTTGAGTGCCAAGTACAAGGTTAATGTAAGCTTTTGAAAAATTAGTGTTGGAAACAACATCTCTAGATTTAGAAATTATTTTTGGTTTGTTTCCTTAGTTAGCATGCATAGCGAAGCTTTGACCTTTAAGAGGATAATCTAAGTAAGCCTATGGCAAGGTCTTTTGAGATTAAGTGCATACTAACATGAGTTGATTTTGTATACTAAAGATGGTTTCTTTAATCTTGGTATTCATAGTGCATATATTCAAAAACATACCAAGTACACATTATCATATCTATGAATAATAATGCCATGGATAATAACTATCAATCAAGCATATAGAGAATTCATAGAGTTATTAAATTGATTAACCATTTAGCAACTTATCCAATAGCGAGTAAAGTATACTATAAATGAAGAGATTTGATTATATTTCCAAAAGTATTTTCTATATCACAAAATTGATCACTACTAGCAAATCATATCAAATACTAAAGCACAAATAATGATGAGATGCAAGAATTACTGATTTCATTATTATTTTTTTTGTTAATAACTTTTTAAGTTTCTTTATGTTCCATAGGTACCTTGGTACACCTATGTGTACATCCTCATTTTCTCATTTTGGGTACCCAAGCTTGCTTGAGTCCTTGAGAGTTAGGACATATGGTTCCTTTTGGAACCCATATCTGTTTAATAGTAATAACTTTACCATTTGATTTAATTATACTAGAACGATAGGTAAAGTTGTTATTCCCATCCTTTTCATTTTTGAAATAAGTTATCTTATTTAATGGTTTGCTTGGTAAATTGATAACCTTTTTTTCTAGAGATTTATGGCTAAGTGAAGGAGTCAAGCTAAATTTTGATTTATCAAAATCAGCATGTTGGCTTTCAAACATCATTTTTAATCTTTCTGAACTTACAGTGAATTTGTTAATAAAACATCTTAATTGGTTAATTTCTTTACTTAAGTTTTGATTTTCTTTAATTAAGCTATGATTTTTCTGAATCAATTCTTCTGAAAATGACCTTAAGCTTTCATTTTCAGAATTTAGTTTCTTAAGATTTTTATTCTTTACAGTTAATTTTCTACATTCACTATACAACTCATGAAAAGCATTTAATAATTCATCATAAGAGAATTCTTCTTGAAAATCATTTGAGGTAAGAGTAGATTCAAATTTTACCTTGTCTTCTTGTCCCATAAAGCACAAGTCAGTTACCTCTTGTAGTTTCTTGGAGCTAATATCATCATTGTTGCTCCTAACCTTTATTTTTTGGCTTGACTCTTTCTTGGTCAAGGCTTTCTTCCTTTTTATCTCTTTCTTCCTTTCTTCTTGCTTCCTCTTTTTCTTTGTCTTTAGGAAGCTGATTTGCCTCGGAGTCGACTCGGACCTTATTGGAGTCGACTCGGTTATCTTGAGGGTCGACTCTGAAATACTTGGAGTCGACTCGACTGAGGTGAGAGATTCAACACCTTTTTCTGCAGTCTCATTGTTAGAATGTAATTGAAGCACATGAGAGCTAATCTGAGATTTATCATAAATATTTTCTAAAGTATCCCAGATCTCCTTAGCAGATAAGCATGCAGAAATTTCATTAAACTTTGTTTCTTGAATAGCACAATATAATATGTTCATAGCATCAGCATTCAATTGTGCTAAGTCCTTTTCATTAAAAGTTTGAGAGAGTATGTGAATATCATTTATTATGATTTTCCATAAGTAATAGTTTTGTGATTGAATAAAGATGCGCATGCGTATTTTCCAATGTGTATAGTTTATGCCATTAAATAGTGGAGGTGTATTAATTGAATGTCCTTCTCCTAGAAAACTATCTATTTGAGTTGTCATGATCTTTGGCTCTTGATCGTGAGATCAATGATTAAACTTAGAGCACCTGCTCTGATACCACTTGTTGCCCAGTAGATACAAGCCAAGAGGGGGGGGGTGAATTGGGTCTTTCAAAACTTTTATGCTACTTCTAAAACTTTTTGATTAACTATGCTAAGTTGTATAGATGCACAGTGAAAGTTAAACTTAGCAAGGGTTTGATGTATAGACTTCGACTTGATTAAATATGCTTGCAACTAAAGGATGTGCGGATAAGAATTAAGCAAGCAATTTATCTAAGTAAGTAAGTGTGTTAGTTAGACAATAACTAGAGGCATTACAAACACAAAGGACATATAGTGGTTCGGTGCACCCCAGCACCTACATCCACTCCCCAAGACCCCTTGGGAATTTCACTATAATCCTACCGATTACAGCCGGTTGTTTTACAAGCTCACAACCCAACTTGTTGTTTTACGAGCGCACAACGAACTCGGTCGGTTTTCTCAGGCTCACCGACTAGAACCAACTCTGATTGTTTTCCCGGGCTCACAATCAAACCCTTACACGTTGGTTTTACCCTCGGCTCACCAACAAACTTAATCCCGTTGGTTTTCCCTTTGGCTCACCAACAAACCTTACACCGTTGGTTTTTCCTTTGGCTCACCAACAAACCTTTAACTCCTTGATTCAATCCCTTGATTGAATCAAGTTACAAGATATTAAAACAAAGAATAAAAACAAATCAAAGCTTCTTAAACAAGCAAATATGACAATATAAACAAATAGAGTAAAGAGAAGCCCTCAAACGAGTTTTTGAAGATGGAGGAGCTCGGCTTCTTCTTTACTTGATCCTCCTCTGATTTGGCATGAAGTAGAGGATCCCCGAGGCAGCACACGGATGGAGAGGAAGCTTTCGGATTCACTTGGTTGCTCTTCTTCTCTCTATTTCGTTTTGGATGGCCCTTTTGTGCTTATGGGAGATTTTCTTTGTAATCTCTTTGAGATCTCTTTTCTAGATGATCTCTCCCACTTCCATAAGTTTTTTCCTAGCTCTCTTCTTGTTTTTATAGCTTTAGATGGCGTGGAAACAAGAATATAGCCGTTAGAGACAAGAAAAAGAGCCGTTGGACACAGTCTGCACTTCCTGACAATATTACCGTTGGGATCGGAGTCGACTCACGCGATCAGGAGTCGACTCGCCTGCTGCAGGAGTCGGCTCGTGCTTTACTGGAGACGACTCGGCCACTGTTCCAAATTTGAATTAAAGTGCATGCCTTGACTGGGAGTCGACTCGGCTTAACCTGGAGTCGACTCGCCAACTTCTGGAGCTGACCTGGCAATTTCGGAGTCGGCTCATCCACTGAAGTCCGTGGATCCAATTTTGAATTTTGTCCTCTCGAGTCGACTCGACTGTCCTGGGAGTCGACTCGAATCTCAGAGCCCGAATTCCCGATCCTCTGTCTTTTGGCTCGTCCAGTCTTGGAGTCGACTCGAACTTCCTTGGAGTCGACTCGGCTCTCAGTTTGCGAAACACAGCCTTCTGCCATCTTGGTGTAGCGCTGCCTTGGAGTCGACTCGAGCTGTCTGGGAGTCGACTCGAATCTCAGAGGCAGTAACTTGGTTTTCTGTCTGCTGATGGTCGCGGAGTCTCGGAGTCGACTCGTGCAATGCGGGAGTCGACTCGAATCTCAGAGTCCCAAAAATGCTCTCTGACTTTTTCCTTGTGTTCCGCTGAGAGTCGATTCTTGCTTTCTTTGGAGTCGACCTACCAACCATCGGAGTCGACTCGCGTTCCACTGGAGTCCACTCGAATCTCAGACCCGAAAACTGCTCTTTGACTTTTCTGCCTGTGACTCCTAGGAGTCGACTCATACTTCCCCGGAGTCGACTCGGTAAACATTGGAGTCGACTCGAATTCCTCAGGAGTCGACTCGAAGACTATTCTTTTGAATTTTTTTCTTTGATTTTACTCCTCCAATTTGAATCCTTTGAACTTTAAGCTTGGGCCAATAAATTGTAGCTTTCTTCCAACTTGAGAGCTTTGGAGGCCTTCTTGTGTTCTCCCAACTTGCTATGTTCCTTGCAAAATAAATATCTTTCTCCTTGCAACATAAACATTAGTATCTATACTTCAAGGTTTTGTGATCATCAAAATCAATCTATGAATCAATCTTTGGGTCATCACCTTTTCTTCTCCTTTTTGTAAATATATTCAACTTTCAGATTTTAAAGGTGATCATGAACGACAATTCTAAAATTTCTTTCAAAAATATTTTTAGAAAAATTCTTATGTAATTTTTCAAATATTCAAGCATTGGAACCGATTTAATAAGAAATTTTTTTTTTGATCAAAAGAGTACAAGAGAAATCCAAAATATCATTGATGAGTATAGAATGCAAGTGAAAACAATTTCCATTAGGCTTTGGAACATAAGTTATTTCGAAGTCAAAGGTGAAGCAAAAACTTGTGTACAAAGTTAAAGCCTATTTCAAATTATGAGTATCATAAAAAGAAAAATAAATTTACTATTGGTAGAAACATATTTCAATCAAATTATTCAAGCATGAAGCATTTCAAACTGAATATTGAAAACATATAATTCAAAGTATGCAAAACATAACAAGCATGTTATGGATCAAAATCAATTCTTTTCAAATAAAATTCCCCCTATTTAAATACAATTTAGCACTGATTTTATCCTTAAGGTGTGTTTTTCAAGTGATTGAAACTTCATTTGGTTTTTCACAACCTTCTTATATATTTTCATTTATTTATCATTCATTCCCCAAATTTTTTTTTAATTTCTTTCTTTAACCACTCAATGAACATTTTGATTATCTTCATTTATTTTTCGGTTTTACTTTTCTATGCTCTATATTCTATTTGCTCCCTATCCGGTGGAGTTGGAAGGGGCACGAGGTACTACCACTAGCCTCCCTCTTGTGCCATCCCTAATATACCCTACACCGAATAGTTGGGTCAAATAGTGCCGGGTACTACCACTAGCCTTCCCATTGGCACCATCCTATGATGAGCAATGTAGAAAGGTTAAACTTTTCTCTTTAAAAATGTTCACTCCAAACTCTTCCTATTTAATTATAGTTTATTACGAATTTTATCCCATCCAAAGAAATGCTCACATAATTCTTACAAATGTACTGAATATATTATGCTTGTTTTGCTTTTACTTAAGATTGGAGTACTTACTTAGATTTATTATCTTAACAGATTTTTATGAATCTTTGATATCAATTAGATGTGATTCATTAGAATTAGTTTGATATCTTTGCATATAAGCACAAAATGAGCATACAATTTGGCCTACAAGCTGTATGATATAGTAATACAGCTTCAAACAATAAAATTACCTTGCTCATTATTTTTAAACTCTACAATATGGGATCATAGATATACTTTTCTTCATGCCAAACTTCTGTAAGAATATTCTTGCGAACTTACTTTGGCCAATGAAGATCCCCTTTCTTATTTGTCTTAGTTTGGAGTTCGAGAGGAAAGATTAGTTCATCCATTTTACTCATTTCGAACTCATCCTGCATGAGCTTAGTAAAAACTTTACATAAAGCTTCATTAGTAGCACCACAAATAATATCATCAATATATATTTGAGCAATTATGATATCAGAATTTTTCTTTTTGATACATAGTTTTATCACTATTACTTTCTATCAAACAGTTACTTAATCTTTCATATCATGCTCTTGGTGCTTGTTCTAAATCAAATAGTGTTTTATCATGTTTGTAATGAATGTTTTTCAAATATAAATGGTTATTTTTACATAAAAATTTTAATGATATAACCACACAAAAGTTCATTCTACACATTCATTTGACAAAATATAAGTCTCATAAAACAAAGAAATAAAAATGGTTATCTTTGACTTCTAATCATGCAAAGATTTCATCAAGATCTATTTCATCTTTTCTAATTAATTCTTTTAGTAATCACCAATTCTTCTTAATTAAGTGTGTTTCTGAAAAACTCAATTTTGTTCCAAATATAAAAAGTTTTCAGATTCTTCAACAAGATTTCAAATTTTATCCCTTTCAAAATGATTTAGTTTAACTTAACCAATTATCATCTTGTTCATTCTTCTTAATGTCTTTTAAATAGAAGCAAAATGACAAACTATATTTTCAATAAAAGATCTAGTTTTAATAAGAATAATATGAATTGATATTTCTACAACTAGTATCTTTTCATTGAATATTCTATATGCATTGCTTGAAGAGTAATATCCAAAGAAGCACTTGTTTTATCAGATTTGGCAAATATTTCATTCTTGAGAACATAATATGTATAACTGAAAAACATGAAGGTATGCACCATTTGATTTTCTATTTTTCATGAGTTCATATAGGGATTTCTTCAAAAAAAGATTTAATAGAAATCTTATAATATGACAAGCTGTGATGATAGCATTAATCAACTGCTATCACAAAGCATTGTCCTTACACAACAAAGTTTCTATTTTTATATTTTTATAACCCCTATATGCAATAGTGTTCTTGGTGCAAAAACAATTGTATTCAATACCATTTTCTGTGCAAACCTTATTAATAGTTTGCAAACCTTTTTCATTTGAAACCTTTTGTAAGTTTGTGCTAATGCAGAACATATTTCAATTTAAGTGCCAATAACAAAACCAATATTAGCTTTGAGAAATTATCCACAATTACAAAATCAGAAAGCTTATCTCCTAGGTTCACAATTCTAGAGATCCAAATAAGTTCTTATGGAGAATTTTCAAAGGCTAAAGGTGAAAACAATATTTTCAGATTTAGAAATGATTCTAGTTTGTTTTTCTAGATGACATATATAGCAAACTTTGACCTTGCAAAAATTAATTTAAGTGAACCAATGACAAGGTCTTTTGAGATTAAGTCCATACTAGTATGAGTTGATTTTATATGCCAAAACTAGTCTATTTAATCTTAGTATTCTTAATGCATATATTAAAAAAATATACCAAGTAGACATTCTTGTGTTTATGATCAATAGAAGATAATGCCAAGGATAAGAACTCTCAATCAAGTATATAGAGAATTCAAAGAGTTATTCTAAGAGTATTGATTAAGTAAATTATCCATCAATAACTAAAACATAATATAGGAAGATGGAGTGATTTGGATATATTTTCTTTTCATACCAAAAGTATCACTTATATCACAGAAATGATTAATACTAGCTACAATTTCAATATGAGAGGATGCAAGGATTACTAATTTCATTATTTCTTCCATTTTGGTCACTCTTCTTAATTATATTTTAAGTTCCATTTTTTAACACGTGTCTAGAGAACCCATTGTCCAGATAACATCTTTCATTGGAATCTTGGGTAGCTAGACACATTTGCT
This sequence comes from Phoenix dactylifera, assembly GCF_009389715.1. Classification (NCBI taxonomy): domain Eukaryota; kingdom Viridiplantae; phylum Streptophyta; class Magnoliopsida; order Arecales; family Arecaceae; genus Phoenix; species Phoenix dactylifera. Next base: position 189,164 of record NW_024067994.1, read on the forward strand.
AAAAATGATCATGTTTTCAACTTAGAAACCCAAGCTCTTTTGGGTCCTTGCAGGTTAGCTATAATTGTTTCTTTTGGAACCCATATTCTCTTAATAGCTATTTTATTTATTAGTTTGCAGGTTTTAGGATTATAAGGAATGTATTTCTGCATACTTTTATTAAATTTAACAAACATAGATTTAACATAAGTAGATGATGGATTTTTAATTTTCTGTTTTTGTTCATTAGGTTCATCAGATAAATTAGAATCCGTTTTAGGATAGATAGTGGAGGATTTAACACATATGTCATTAAGGAATTTTTTTATATGTACCAAGATTGATATCCTAATCCAGCCTTTTCAAATTCAGCTCTTTGATTATTTATCATTAAGTTCAGTTTTTCAGAGCTGATAGTAAATTTTTCAACTATAGGCTTAAATTTGTTAACTTCTTTAGTTAACTTTTCATTGTCTTCTGAAAGTAATTTATTATTTTTCTGAATTATATCATAGCTTTCAGCAAGAGATAGATTTTTCTGATTTAGCTTTTTATTCTTTAAACTAAGCTTCTTATATTCTAAGTATAGATCAGAAAAAGCATCATGAAGTTCATCAAATGTAAAATCAGATTGAGTTTCAGCATATACTTTATCTTGGAATGAGAAATCACTTTGTGTTCCAATACATACCTTATCTTCATGTGCCATAAAGCAAGGATTTTTAATTTCAGTTTGCTGCTCTTCTTCTTCAGAGCTAGTTTCAGATTCACTAAAAATGTTAGTGCATTTATATTTACCTTCAAGCATATTCCAGATTTTCTTAGCAGTTATGCAAAAAGATATGCTATTAAGTTCACTATCATCTAATGCACAATATAGAATATTCATAGCTTTTGCATTTTGCTGAGCCATTTTCTTATCATGATTAGTGTTTGTGTGTAGCCCGTTGACTATGATACTCCATAAATCATAGTCATGTGCTTGAATGAAAATGCGCATGCGTGCTTTCTAATGTGTGTAGTTTATGCCATTAAATAGTGGAGGTCGATCAATTAACTGTCCCTCTCCTAGGAAACTATCTATTTGAGTTGTCATGATCTTTGCCTCTTTGACGGTTAGGTCAAAATCAAAAAGACAAGGAATTATAGAGCACCTGCTCTAATACCACTTGTTGCCCAAGGTGACAAGCCAAGAGGGGAGGGGTGAATTGGTTTTTCTAACTTTTTGATTCCTTAATCGAGTTAATTGATGAGTAAGTAATTGTAGTAAAGTAAGATAATACACAATGCAAACACACAAGAAATATAGTGGTTCGGTGCTCTCCTAAGCACCTACGTCCACTCCCCAAGCGACCCCTTGGAAATTCACTATAATCCCGCGGATTACAGTTGGATTGTTTTTCGGGCTCACAATCCAAAAACCTTTACACTTTGATTTTCCGGGATCACCAAAAACCTATGTTGGTTTTACGGGCTCACCAACGAACCTTCATAATTGGTTTTACGGGTTCACCAACAACCTACGTTAGTTTTACGGGCTTACCAACAACCTACGTTGGTTTTACGGGCTTACCAACAACCTACGTTAGTTTTACGGGCTTACCAACAACCTACATTGGTTTTACGGGCTTACCAACAACCTACAATGTTCGTTTTACGGGCTTACCAACAAACCTTACAACAAGAGTAATAAGTAAAGAATGAAAGCTTCTAAAAGAGCAAATAAAACAATTATGAGCTACAAAGAAGAGTTTAGAATATAGTTATCCCTTTAATAAGCCTCTTCTCTTCTTTGTCAAGATTGCTTCACTCTTCAAGGGTTGGTGGAGCTCTTAATGTCTCTTGAAATTTGCTGAACCACTTCCTTTTGGCTCTTTGAATGAAGCAATTGAATGAAGCTTGCCTTGCTAGGGTTTTCTCTTGAATGCACTTGATGTCTTTTCAAAAGCTTGCTTTCTCTGATGAATACTTCCTCTTAAATACTTCTCCAACCTCCAAATAGTCCTTCCTGACCGTTGGATTGAAGAAACTAGCCGTTTATAGCCGTTGGGAGTCCAAAAAGTACTTCTGCACAACTAGCCGTTATGCTTCTGCCCATGCTTGGGTCGACCCAAACTTTTCTGGGGTCGATTCAAACCACTGTTCATCAGACTTGGGTTGGCTCATGCTTTTTTGGGGTCGACCCAACTTTCACTGGGGTCGACTCACGCTACATTGGGGTCGGCCCTCTCAGGAACCACAGGACCTTACATTTCAGCCGTTTTTCACTTGGGTCGACTCAACTCTTTTTGGGTCGACTCAAGTTTCAGTTGGGTCGACTCAAATTTCATTGGGGTCGACCCTTTCAGAGATTCCAGAGAACCAGTTTTTGAATGATACAGCCTTTGGGTCGACTCATGTTCAGTTTGGGTCGACTCAAGGTGGGGTCGACTCAAGTTCCATTGGGGTCGACTCTCTCAGAGATTTTAGAGACTTGTTTTCTTGAGGCTTGAAGATGGGTCGACTCAACTTTCACTTGGGTCGACCCAAGTGCTGTTCATCCATGCCATAAGTGCTAGAATGTGCCAGAATGATTCTAAAACGTGCTAGGGTCGACTCCATCTCTTCTAGGGTCGACTCCTACTCTGTGCCAAGTGTTCCAAAGGCGTGCCACTTCGTTCCAAGGCGTGCCAAATGTATCGGAGTCGACTCCAAACTAATTGGGATCGACTCTAACCATGTTTTTCTGCACTTTGAAGGTTAGTTATGCACATTGAAACAACAATATGATATTCCAAGCAAATTACGATGCATGGCACAATAGAGTTTCATACTCTTAACAGTAGAAATTACCGAATTGCCCTTTTAGGTATTTTTAACGTGAAACTTTGCCAAAATAGATTCTTGAGCTTTCTACCATTCTCTATTATAAATTTTATCTCGTTATCAATTCTTGAGAGTGGTTTTGACCATATATTCTTAATGTATCGTGAATGTATCGAGGGTGTGTCATTTATCAATGATGTATCGAATATTTCTTCCTTACTCACTTATGTACTGGATTAATTGAGTTAATAGCATTAGCACTTCCATATGGCCTCAATGGCTTTGTAAGCATCAAAATAACACTAGGATCCTCACCCCCCCTCTTGGCTTGTCACCTTGGGCAACAGCTAGATTAATACCTTTTATGATGGATGAAAGTTGTGGATCTGATCCTTGACTTCGCAGCCACGCACACGAATGGCCTCTACGAGAAGTACACGCGAAGCCCTGAAGGATCTTCTTTCGCAATAGTGCTAGCAGCTGCAGAACACTTGAAAGTTGAAACCTGCTCGCCGGGATCAATCAACTCTTGATCAATCGTCTTGAAGCAGATGGAGATGAGGTTTGTAAGGGAAGTAGAGGACTCAGATCTGATCTTGAATCTTCTAGATATTCACCCTGAAAACCCTATCTAAAATAGAGAAGAAGAGGAGGAGGAGGCATGTGAGGAAGAAGGCTGCAATGGATGTGTTTTCGGTGCCCATGTTTGACCCCTTTTAATGGCCTCTGAATTTTTATTCAAAATTCGAAATTTATTTTCAAAAAATCTCCTTTAGTTGGCGCATGCAAGAAAATAGGAACAACCCAAATCAGATCTCAACCAAATCTGATTTAAATTCAAATTTTAAACACATGTGCGAGAGGGGAGGAATTTGAAATCCATGCAGCAGAATTTTCCTTCGTCTTGTTGCATATATTTCATTTGGAATTTGAATTTAAATGATTCAAAGATTCACACGCCAACTAGGGAAGTTATTTGATGTATGAAATCATTTAATATATTGCTTAATGTTTGAATTCAAATTCAAACAACAAACAATGTCGCCATGTGTCAAGCAATGGGTCCATGCGCCATGCAATAATTTTGGTTTATTTAAAATTCATGAAATCCAATTCCATGTCACCACTAATTGCCACATCATCTGAGCCTAATTCTTTTGGGTTGCACCTAATCAAATTTGGTCAAACCCGGATTAAAACAAAGTAATTTGGTTGAACCCAATCTAATCAGATCAGATCCTGATTGAGCTCAAATTGAATTCAATTCAATTTTTGGCTCATCCAAACTCAATCAAATTGAATTAATTACTTTGTGTTGGACCTAATCTAATTAGGTCAATTTTTAGTTAAGAACAAATTAATTTAAAATTAATTTGATCAGCTTAAGTCCTTTTGGTTCTGACCTAATCTAATCAGGTCAAAACCCTGATTGAGCCCAAAGTTGAATCCAATTCAATTTGGCTCATTCTTAGCACAATTACTCAATCAAATTGAGTTTATTAGTAATTTAATTACTAATTAATCATTCAATAATTACTTTAATTATTTTATAAAATAATTTGCCAATCAAATTGACCAAATTATCCCTGAATGATTTTTAATCATTCATCAGCCTTCTTGATCAATCAGAAATCTTCTATGCATGTGACCTCATAGGTTCGAACCTAGGCCGGTAGTATAGGAACAACTTCCTACACTGTTGCCCAGATAGACAACCCAAGAGGGGGGGTGAATTGGGTTTTAAAATAATTTGAATAATTAAAACGATGTGGTTGACTAATTAAAAACTATTGCAAGTTATTTAATTAATGCTAAGTGCTGTGAGTGATGTGAGGGGAAGAAGAAGAGAGACAATCCAACACAAACACAAGGTTTTATAGTGGTTCGGAGCTAACCCTTGCTCCTACGTCCACTCCCCAAGTCTCACTTGGGAATTCACTATAACCCCCTTGGATTACAGCCGGTTGTTTTCCAAGCTCACAACCAAACTTGTTGTTTTACGAGCTCACAACGAACTCGGTCGGTTTTCCCAGGCTCACCGACTAGAACCGCCCCGATTGTTTTCCCGGGATCACAATCAAACCCTTACACACGTTGGTTTTAACTCGGCTCACCAACCAACCTCAATCCCCTTGATTCAATCCCCGATTGAACCAAGTAAATACAAGTTGTAGAAAGAAAACAGAAAATGAGCTTCTCAAAAAGCAGATGAAAACAATATGAACAATAAATGAAGTTAAGAAGCCTCAAATGCTTTTAGATTGGAGATGAGAAATGGCTTCTTAAACTTCTGGTCTCCTCTTGAAAGAGTAGTCGACTTGAATGCAGGAGAAGGAGGCTTTAATTGCTGGGAAGATGTAGTTGGAAGCAGTAAATGCAGATCTTCCTCTTTTTCGTTGAAGAGCACGTTGCAGAGCTTGAATGCTTGATTAGTTGGAGTGGAATGGTTGTTCTCTCCCTTGCTATAGTCCTCTGTGGCTATTTAAGCCAACCCCCACGGAAACTAGCCGTTAGAGTGCTTTTTCTGCCCGTTCTGAACACTCTGCGCAGCCTGACAATATGACCGTTGGTGGGTTGGAGTCGACTCGCACGATCAGGAGTCGACTCGGCTGTAGCGGGAGTCGACTCAAGCTTTTCCGGAGTCGACTCGGCAACTGTTCCAAATTTGAATTAAAGTTGCCTTCACGACTGGGAGTCGACTCGTCTTGACCTGGAGTCGACTCGTCAACTTCTGGAGCTGACTTGGCAATTTTGGAGTCGGCTCATCCACTGAAGTCCGTGGATCCAATTTTGAATTTTGTCCACTCGAGTCGACTCGACTGTCCTGGGAGTCGACTCGAATCTCAGAGCCCAAACTCCCGATCCTCTGTCTTTTGGCTCGTCCTGTCTTGGAGTCGACTCGAACTTCCTTGGAGTCGACTCGGCTCTCAGTTTCCGAAAGATGGTCTTCTGCCTTTTGACGTGAAGCTGTCTTGGAGTCGACTCGAGCTGTCTGGGAGTCGACTCGAATCTCAGAGGCAGTAACTTGGTTTTCTGTCTGTCTTGGGGTCGCAGTGTCTTGGAGTCGACTCGCGTATTGCGGGAGTCGACTCGAATCTCAGAGTCCATAAAATGCTCTCTGACTTTTTCTTTGTGTACCGCTGAGAGTCGACTCTTGCTTTCTCTGGAGTCGACTTGCCACCTATCGGAGTCGACTCGCGTTCCACTGGAGTCGACTCGAATCTCAGACCCGAAAACTGTTCTCTGACTTTCCTGCCTGTGACTGCTTGGAGTCGACTCTTACTTCCTTGGAGTCGACTCGGTGAACATCGGAGTCGACTCGCGCACTTCGGGAGTCGACTCGCTGACAGGTTCTGAGTTGAAGCTTTCTGTCCTTCTGTCTGTTCTCAGTCGGAGTCGACTCGTACTTATCTGGAGTCGACTCGAGCTCGTGCCAGTGAACTTGATACGCTTGGAGTCGACTCGTGATACTCGGGAGTCGACTCGAGTCTCAGACATTGGTTCAAACAGACTCCTTAACTTATCCAAAAATTATGAACCAAGTCTTGGGACACTTAGACAGGATTTTTACTGAAACACTCAATTGAATTCATTAGTAATCAAAAGATATACTCAAATGCTTTGAGCTCATCAAAATCAAATGGGGTTTTAATCAATCACTCCACAATCTCTCCCTTTTTGATGATGACAAAACTTTGAGTATATGTAAAATGAATTGCTCAATAAATAATGAAATAAAATCCATAAATGAATTCAAATGTCTGGTAATTCAATTTATCCAAGCTTGAAAGGAGTGAAACAATAAATTTCGGAGTTAAAGCTCCCCCTTTCATTTAGAATTATATAAGCCTTCATATTATGCAATCAATTGTTTGGCTTATATGTCATTAATGATTTAGTTTGATTAAAATTCAGATTCTCCCCCTCAACATATGCATTCAACTATGTTTTGATTCTCTGAATTTCCTTTTAATGCTTTGAAGTTTTTGAACTGAATTTTTTGTATTTAGAGGGAAAATCTGTCAATTTGTTCTTGTGTAGGATTCAGCTAATCTCCGAATATCCCTTGAATAGATTCTGGAGATTACTCCATTAGGAGCCCCAAAAGAGAGATAATGAGCCTCGAGGTACCGAATCCACTTAGAACAAATTTGTGTGTTTTTAAGAGTTTTATGTTTTTATTGATTTCCATTGATTTCTTTTACATATTTCGCCCCTTTTACATACTTTATACATATTTCTCCCCTTTTTTTTTTACATATTTTATTTCTTCCCCTTTTTGTCATCATATCAAAAAGGAGGCAATCACACACAATCAATGGCACAACCAATCATCAAATGGCACATAATTGAAGATAAAATGTCTACTCATTGTATTGATATGAATGAGAATACAATAAGTAAAGTAAAACAAGACAAAACACAAAAACATCTATGGCCTCCTCGAGGATGAGGCACCTCCTCTCGAGGATGTGGGTCCTCCTCTCGTGGATGTGGCTCCTCCTCTCAATCGACTCTGCTCCATGAGGAGGGTGACTGCATCTGTAACATGGCCAAGCTGCGTGATAATAGACGTAGTGGCTCTGCTATGTGTAGTGGAGAGCTCAGTTACCGACGTCTGAAGTGCGTCCAGCTTGTCGATGAGTACATTCGACAAGCGCTCGGCCCCCTCGGTGGTGGTGTGCATGTCACGACCTATGTCCTCTCGCATCTGTCGAGTGGTGCTCGTGACCTCACTCATGCTGTGGAACTGGGCCTGGACCAAACTCCGGACATTGTAGATCTCTTCCCGTACATGAGCCGTCATGTCAGTCACGGCTGTCAAGGAAGGGACCAACTGAGAAGATACGGGTGCAGGAGTGGGAGCAGGCACCGCACCTCGGAGCTCCCGAAGCAGCTCATCCCTCACATCTCTGACTATCTCCTGTCGCAGCTCCCGGAGCTGCTCAGGATCAATCCGGACCTCCATGGATGGTGGAGCCGAGGAGGAAGGTCCGGCGGAGGTGGTAGGAGCAGGAGGAGTGGATGGAAGGTCTGGATGGTCTGGAAGGTCTGGGTGGTCTGAATCGGGCTCAGGACTGGGTGAAGGTCTGGTGGTCTGAGCGGTGAGGGTAGACTTCCTAACCCATACCCCCTCTCTCTTCCGAAACCCCATCCTGTGTAGGGTCCCCGCACGCGTGCGATCAGTCCATCGCAAAGCGCGAAAGGGCTCCCCCTCAGGAATGGGAACCTCGTACTCCCTAAAAAGAAGGGTGAAAATCATGCCGTATGGGAGGGTGAGCCTAGGTCTATCTAGGGGCTCACACATATACCTATAGATGAGCTTAGGGAAGTTGATTGGGGTGTCCTGAAGGATATAGAACATAAGAGCTAGGTCTCTCTCATTTACAAAATCAAATCTTCCTGTCTTAGGGAAGATGGATCTAGACAAAATACTCAAGAGGATCCGCACCTCAATCGGTAGTGAGCTCGCGGATACCTCGTCTAGAGGTGACTGGGGTGGATGTCCTAGAACGGCCGTAAGGGCCTCAACCCTATCCTCAGGGTGTGCGGGAGCCACCCCTGCTAATGGAAGGTGGAGGATGTGGGCAATAAGATCCTCCATGACACGCAAAGGGACACCGGCTACTGTGCCCTCGATACCTCCATCTCCCCGATGGACGGTACCATAGAACTCTCTAATAAGGCCCGGGTATGTGGGGAGGTCCAGTGTAAGGAAGTACTCTAGGCCCTGGGCCCTATGTCTATCACCTATGGTGAACCCTTCCCGGGAGAGGAAGTCGAAATCGACATACCTCCCGGTGGAGACGACCTTCCCGGCCAATGGCCTCGCGGGAACCGCCCTAGGCGGGGAACGAGCCGGAGGTGGTTGCCTCGCGGGATCGTGCCGCGCCTTGGAGCGCCGCTCGGGACCGGCCTCGGGTCGGGACCTCTTCCTAACTACGGTCTTACGCGGCATTTTGACCTAAACTAAGAGGAAAAACCTAGAGGACGGTGAAAGATCGACGGAAAAGACTCGGAACCGACCGGGAATGACCTAGGAAGGGAGGAGAACTCAATGTCCGGCGAAGAATCGACGGGAAAATGGCTTGGAGACGATCGGGGACGACCTAGGAGTCGGCTCTAGGGCTTTTTGAACAGTGGCGGCTTGAAAGAAAAGTGTTTTCGAAACGACAAATCTAGGGTTAAAAAGTCGGATCCCGACTGCGAGTCGACTCCACTGAGTCGCGAGTCGACTCGACCTCGAGTCGACTCCAGAATATGCGCGAGTCGACTCTCCTTATGCGCCTGTGGACCTCGAGTCGACTCCCGATAGTATGCGAGTCGACTCCCTCTCTGCTGCCATCTTTGCGAGTCGACTCCCGCCAATGCGCGAGTCGACTCCCCCTTAGGAGCCGGCTCTGAAACTTACTCGAGTCGTCTCTAACTTTGGCACGCACCTAAAACTCATGCTATAATCGTGCCGAATGACGGAAAATCACTTAATTAAGATCTGATTTGATGATCATTGGAAAGAAACTCTATTTTTAACCACATTGTAATCATCAAAATCAATGTATCTAGTGGAACCACTAGGATGGATCAATCACTCCTAATCCCCTCCTAAGCACACTAAACCTCTCTTCACTTAGGGGTTTTGTAAAAATATCTGCTAATTGATTATCAGTACAAACAAATTGGAGTGTCACATCACCATTCAATACATGATCTCTTATGAAGTGATGTCTTATCTCAATGTGTTTAGTTCTTGAATGTTAAATTGGATTTTTAGTTAGGTTTATGGCACTTGTATTATCACAATTAATGAGAATTTTATCTTGTTTAATGCCATAATCTTCTAATTGTTGTTTAATCCATAAGATTTGAGCACAACTCCCGGCTGCAACATATTCAGCTTCTGCAGTGGATAATGCAACCGAGTTTTGTTTCTTGCTAAACCATGAGATAAGGTTTTCTCCTAGAAATTGACACGACCCGCTGGTACTTTTTCTATCAAGCTTACATCCAGCGAAGTCTGAATCTGTGTACCCTATTAAGTTTAGGCTAGATTCTTTAGAGTACCATAGCCCTATGTTCTTAGTTCCTATTAAGTATTTAAAAATTCTCTTAACTGCAACTAGATGTGATTCTTTAGGATTAGCCTGATATCTAGCACACATGCATACACTAAACATAATATCAGGTCTACTTGCAGTAAGATACAGTAAAGATCCTATCATACCTCTATAAAGTTTTTGATCTACAGATTTACCTGATTCATCTTGGTCTAACTTGCATGATGAGCTCATGGGGGTGCTGATTGACTTGTTTCCCTCCATGTCAAACTTCTTGAGCATCTCCTTGATATATTTGGCTTGATTGATGAAGATGCCTCCTTCAGACTGTTTGATTTGAAGCCCGAGAAAGTAGTTCAGCTCTCCCATCATGCTCATCTCAAACTCACTCTGCATCAAATCAGCAAATTCCTCGCAGAGGCGATTGTTAGTAGCACCGAAAATGATATCATCAACATAAATCTGTACTAATAACATATCCTTATTTTGCTTTTTCAGAAATAGTGTTGTATCTACATTTCCCCTAGAGAATTCATGTTCTAATAGAAATTTGCTAAGCCTCTCATACCATGCTCTAGGTGCTTGTTTTAAACCATAAAGTGCTTTATTTAGCTTATATACATGATTGGGGTATTATGATTTTCAAAACCAGGAGGTTGTTCTACATATACCTCCTCATTAATATACCCATTTAAAAATGCACTTTTTACATCCATTTGAAATAGTTTGAAGTCCTTAGAGCATGCATATGCTAATAGTAGTCTAATCGCCTCAAGTCTAGCTACGGGAGCAAAGGTTTCATCAAAATCTATACCTTCTTCTTGATTATACCCCTTTGCTACTAGTCTAGCCTTATTCCTTATAACAATTCCATTTTCATCAAGTTTATTTTTATAAATCCATTTAGTACCAATAATTGGATATTCAGAAGGTCTCTCTACTAGATTCCACACTTTGTTTCTAGTAAATTGGTTTAGTTCTTCTTGCATTGCATTTATCCAATTTACATCATTTTCGGCTTCTTCTATATGTTTGGGCTCAAAGTGTGAAACAAAAGCTAGATGGTTATTCAAATTCCTAAGGGATGCTCTAGTCCTAACGGGTTGAGATGGATCATCTAGAATTAGTTCCTTAGGATGCCCATGAGCATACCTCCAAGCTTTAGTTAGCCCATGATCCATAATAGCCTCTTGGCTTGATGATTCTCCTTCAATCAACTTTTGATTATCATCTTGTAATCCCATCTCATCTATTCTTTCTTCAAGTATTTCCATATCATCATCAAAATTAACCTTCTTACTAGACGAGATGTCACTAGAGTCATCAAAAACAACATGTATAGATTCTTCTATAACTAAGGTTCTTTTATTAAAGACTCTATAGGCTTTACTAGTTGTAGAATAACCTAAGAATATTCCTTCATCAGATTTAGGGTCAAATTTTCCTAGATTATCTTTCCCATTATTATGCACAAAACACCTACATCCAAAAATATGAAAATAATTAACCTTTGGTTTTCTGTTTTTCCACAGTTCATAAGGTGTTTTCTTTATAATGGGTCTCAATAGAACTCTATTTAGTATGTGACAAGAGGTATTAATGGCTTCTCCCCAAAAGTACTTAGGGAGGTTACTTTCACATAACATAGTTCTAGCCATTTCCTCTAGTGTTCTATTCTTCCTTTCCACCACTCCATTTTGTTGTGGTGTCCTAGGTGCTGAGAAATTATGGGTTATCCCCTTCTTACTACAAAATTCATTAAATGACTGATTTTCGAATTCGGTACCATGGTCACTTCTAATGGCTATGACTGAAGACTCTCTAGCATTTGTTACTTCCTTATAGAACTTCTTAAACATAGAAAATGCTTGATCCTTATGCACTAGAAACATGACCCATGTGTACCTAGAGTAATCATCTACTATAACTAGACCATATTTATTTCCACCTAGGCTTGTTGTTCTAGTTGGACCAAATAGGTCCATGTGTAATAATTCTAGAGGCCTAGAGGTAGAGACACATTTTATGGATTTAAAAGAGTTCCTAGATTGTTTGCCAAATTGACATGCTTCACATATTTTGTTCTTTTCAAATTTTAATTTTGGCAAACCTATCACGGAGTCTCTTTTAACTAGTTTAGTTATTGTGTCCATGCTTGCATGACCTAACTTACGGTGCCATAACCAACTAGCATCATTATCTTTAGTTTCATTTACAACTAAACATTGGTTATGTTTTGCAAGATCTTCTAGGTCTACAACATATACATTTCCACGTCTAATCCCTTTAAAAACTAAACTATTATCATTAGGGTTTGTTATAATGCATAGTGATGGCTTAAACATAACATCATACCCTTTATTACATAATTGACTAATGCTTAATAAGTTATGCTTAAGACCATCAACATATCTAACATTATCAATAAAAGTAGAAGGGGTGATTTGAACTTTACCAATACCAATGATGTGACCTTGGTTGTTGTCTCCAAAAGTCACAGCACCTCCCTTCTTAGCTTCAAGGGTGAAAAATTGATCTTTGTCACCCGTCATGTGCCTTAAGCAGCCACTATCCAAGTACCAGCAGTTTTTGTTGACCTTGGCTGCAAGACACTCCTACACAAGCAAATCATGTCATCTTAGGTACCCAAGTTTTCTTGGGTCCTTCATGGTTAGTCAAGTTGGTTCCTTTTGGAACCCATACCCTTTTAATTTTCTTTTTGTTTTATTTTTTCTAAAATTACACACATTCGCTTTATGACCTATAGTACCACAGCAAAAGCAAGTTATTTTCTTAGTTTTAGTTTCCCCAGCTTTAACAAAGAAGTTACTAAGAAGTTTTTGTTTATTTCTTGGTTTATACCCTAAACCCGCTTTATTAAATACGGCTCGTTGACTATTAAGTATCATGTTTAATTTTTCAGAACTATATGTAAATTTTTTAACTAAGGGTTTGTATTTGTTAAGTTCTTTAGTTAGAGTTTGATTTTCTGCTTTTAGGTCATTAAGTTCTTTTGTGAGATCCTTATTTAAGATTTGTTTATGATTTTTAAGTTCTGAAAGTTCCTTAGTTAGTTTTTCATTATCTTTAGTTAAGGTACTAGTCTTTTGAGTTAAAAGTTGGTTGCTTGTCTTAAGTTCTATATTTTCTTTGATGATTAAATCCTTATCCTTAACTAATTTATCGTATTTATGTAGGTATGATTGATTAGCTATTTTTAGTTCTTTATTCTTAAGATTTATGGCCTTATATTCTACCATTAATTCATTAAATGCATCATAAAGTTCATCAAAAGAAAAATCAGGATGCGTATCGGAAGTTACCTCGTTTTCATTGGCCATGAAGCAGAAATTGGCCTTCTCTTCTCGTTCATCATCTGATGAGGAGGATGATGAGTCGGAGTCGGATAGTATTGTGACAAGAGCCTTCTTCTTCTTGTACTTACTCTCCTTCTTCAGTAAGGGGCACTCAGCTCTTATGTGACCCGGCTTCTTGCACTCGTAACACCCAATCCCCTCATTTTCCCTTTTCTTACCTTTGTCCTTGCGGTAGGAATTTGAGGGGCCTCTCCTTTGATGATAGGACTTCTTGTGGTTGATGAATTTCTTGAACTTGCGCACAAGAAGAGCCTCACCATCATCTTCCTCATTCTCTTCTTCGTCACTGCTGCTACTGCAAGACAAGTCCTTGTTAGATGAAGTAGACTTAAGAGCTATTACCTTTTTCTTGTGGGAGGACTCCTCTTCGCTGTGTTGCTTCATGGTTAGCTCGTGAGTCATTAGGGATCCAAGAAGCTCTTCAAGTGGAAGCTTGTTCAAGTCTTTAGCTTCTTGGATTGCCGTCACCTTGGCTTCCCATGACCTTGGTAGGCAGCGAAGTATTTTCCTGACAAGATCACTGTTAGTATAGCTCTTGCCAAGGCTTTTCAGGCCATTGACAATGTCAGTAAACCTAGTGAACATGCTAGTGATTGTCTCATTAGAATCCATTTTAAATAGTTCATACTTATGAACCAATATATTAATTTTGGATTCTTTAACTTGATTCGTGCCCTCATGGGTCACTTCAAGTCTATCCCAAATCTCTTTTACAGAGTTGCAAGTAGAGACCCTATTGAATTCATTTCTATCCAAGGCACAATAAAACACATTCATAGCTTTAGAGTTTAGTTGTGCCTTCCTCATGTCATGTTCATCCCAATCCTTTTCTAGTTTGGGTACCTTGATACCCTCTACATATATGGATGGGATGTATGGGCCATTTACTACAATGGTCCACATCTCATAGTCTTGGGCTTGGATGAATATTCTCATCCTAGCCTTCCAGTATGAGTAGTCGGATCCATTAAAGAAAGGGGGTCTTTGGGTGGACTGACACTCAATGTGGGAAGATCCAAATGGGGTTGTCATTTTGATCTTTTAACTCTTGGTTGGAAGAGTTTAGGCTCTGATACCACTTGTTGCCCATATAGACAACCCAAGAGGGGGGGTGAATTGGGTTTTAAAATAATTTGAATAATTAAAACGATGTGGTTGACTAATTAAAAACTATTGCAAGTTATTTAATTAATGCTAAGTGCTGTGAGTGATGTGAGGGGAAGAAGAAGAGAGACAATCCAACACAAACACAAGGTTTTATAGTGGTTCGGAGCTAACCCTTGCTCCTACGTCCACTCACCAAGTCTCACTTGGGAATTCACTATAACCCCCTTGGATTACAGCCGGTTGTTTTCCAAGCTCACAACCAAACTTGTTGTTTTACGAGCTCACAACGAACTCGGTCGGTTTTCCCAGGCTCACCGACTAGAACCGCCCCGATTGTTTTCCCGGGATCACAATCAAACCCTTACACACGTTGGTTTTAACTCGGCTCACCAACCAACCTCAATCCCCTTGATTCAATCCCCGATTGAACCAAGTAAATACAAGTTGTAGAAAGAAAACAGAAAATGAGCTTCTCAAAAAGCAGATGAAAACAATATGAACAATAAATGAAGTTAAGAAGCCTCAAACGCTTTTAGATTGGAGATGAGGAATGGCTTCTTAAACTTCTGGTCTCCTCTTGAAAGAGTAGTCGACTTGAATGCAGGAGAAGGAGGCTTTAATTGCTGGGAAGATGTAGTTGGAAGCAGTAAATGCAGATCTTCCTCTTTTTCATTGAAGAGCACGTTGCAGAGCTTGAATGCTTGATTAGTTGGAGTGGAATGGTTGTTCTCTCCCTTGCTACAGTCCTCTGTGGCTATTTAAGCCAACCCCCACGGAAACTAGCCGTTAGAGTGCTTTTTCTGCCCGTTCTGAACACTCTGCGCAGCCTGACAATATGACCGTTGGTGGGTTGGAGTCGACTCGCGCGATCAGGAGTCGACTCGGCTGTAGCGGGAGTCGACTCAAGCTTTTCCAGAGTCGACTCGGCAACTGTTCCAAATTTGAATTAAAGTTGCCTTCACGACTGGGAGTCGACTCGTCTTGACCTGGAGTCGACTCGTCAACTTCTGGAGCTGACTTGGCAATTTTGGAGTCGGCTCATCCACTGAAGTCCGTGGATCCAATTTTGAATTTTGTCCACTCGAGTCGACTCGACTGTCCTGGGAGTCGACTCGAATCTCAGAGCCCGAACTCCCGATCCTCTGTCTTTTGGCTCGTCCAGTCTTGGAGTCGACTCGGCTCTCAGTTTCCGAAAGATGGTCTTCTGCCTTTTGACGTGAAGCTGTCTTGGAGTCGACTCGAGCTGTCTGAGAGTCGACTCGAATCTCAGAGGCAGTAACTTGGTTTTCTGTCTGTCTTGGGGTCGCGGTGTCTTGGAGTCGACTCGCGTATTGCGGGAGTCGACTCGAATCTCAGAGTCCATAAAATGCTCTCTGACTTTTTCTTTGTGTACCGCTGAGAGTCGACTCTTGCTTTCTCTGGAGTCGACTTGCCACCTATCGGAGTCGACTCGCGTTCCACTGGAGTCGACTCGAATCTCAGACCCGAAAACTGTTCTCTGACTTTTCTGCCTGTGACTGCTTGGAGTCGACTCTTACTTCCTTGGAGTCGACTCGGTGAACATCGGAGTCGACTCGCGCACTTCGGGAGTCGACTCGCTGACAGGTTCTGAGTTGAAGCTTTCTGTCCTTCTGTCTGTTCTCAGTCGGAGTCGACTCGTACTTATCTGGAGTCGACTCGAGCTCGTGCCAGTGAACTTGATACGCTTGGAGTCGACTCGTGATACTCGGGAGTCGACTCGAGTCTCAGACATTGGTTCAAACAGACTCCTTAACTTATCCAAAAATTATGAACCAAGTCTTGGGACACTTAGACAGGATTTTCACTAAAACACTCAATTGAATTCATTAGTAATCAAAAGATATACTCAAATGCTTTGAGCTCATCAAAATCAAATGGGGTTTTAATCAATCACTCCACATACACTAATCGATGTAACCATCTAGCAATGGTACCCAACGTCCGGATAGGCCGAATATATGTGAAGCAAATATTCTGGAATCCTGGACTATGGTTACTGTATAATTCAATCCCTTTGACTCCTAATGCCAGGATGACTTAGAGCTCACTGTCAACCCTATAATTAGTGTGGAGTGATTAATTAAAACCCTATTTGATTTTGATGAGCTCAAAGCATTAGAGTATATATGTTGTTTACTAATGAATTCAATTGAGTGTTTCAGTGAAAATCTTGTCTAAGTGTCTCAAGACTTGGTTCATAATATTTTGGATAAGTTAAGAAGTCAGTTTGAACCAAAGTCTGAGACTCGAGTCGACTCCAGAGTATTACGAGTCGACTCCAAGCGTATCAGGATCACTGGCACGGGTTCGAGTCGACTCCTGACCATTACGAGTCGACTCCAACTGAGAACAGACAGACAAACAGAAAGCATCAACTCAAAATCTGTCAGCGAGTCGACTCCTGAAGTGCGCGAGTCGACTCCGATGTTTACCGAGTCGACTCCGGAGAAGTATGAGTCGACTCCAAGGAGTTACAGGCAGAAAAGTCAGAGAGCGGTTTTCGACCCTGAGATTCGAGTCGACTCCTGTGGAACGCGAGTCGACTCCGATGGTTGGCAGGTCGACTCCAAAGATAGTGAGAGTCGACTCTCAGCAGTACACAAGGCAAAAGTCAGAGAGCGTTTTTCGGACTCTGAGATTCGAGTCGACTCCCGCATTGCACGAGTCGACTCCGAGACACCGCGACCCCAAAGAAGACAGAAGACCAATTTGCTGTCTCTGAGATTCGAGTCGACTCTCAGACAGCTCGAGTCGACTCCAAGGCAGCGCTTCACCAAAAACACAGAAGACTAAGTTTTGGAAACTGAGAGCCGAGTCGACTCCGGAACAGTTCGAGTCGACTCCAAGACTGGACGAGCCAAAAGACAGTAGATCGAGAGTTCGGGCTCTGAGCGCCGAGTCGACTCCCAGGATTGTCGAGTCGACTCGAGTGGACCAAGTTCAAAAATAGATCCACGGACTCCATGGGATGAGCCGACTCCGAAAATGCCAAGTCAGCTCCAGAAGTTGGCGAGTCGACTCCGGGTCAAGTCGAGTCGACTCCCAGTCGAAGAGGCGACTTTAATTCAAATCCGGAACAGTTGCCGAGTCGACTCCAGAAAAGCATGAGTCGACTCCCGCTACAGCCGAGTCGACTCCTGATCGCGCGAGTCGACTCCAACCCACCAACGGACATATTGTCAGGCTGTGCAGAGTGTGCAGAACGGGCAGAAAAAGATCTCTAATGGCTAGTTTCCGTGGGGGATGGCTTAAATAGCCACAGAGGACTGTAGCAAGGTAGAGAACAACTATTCCACTCAAAGTAATCAAGCTTTCAATCTCTGCAACCTGGTTTTCAACGGAAAAGAGGGAAGAGCAACATTAACTGCATCCACCTACTTCTTCCCAACATTGAAAGAGATCTCCTCCTGCATTCAAGTCGACCAGACATTCAAGAGGAGACCCGAAGTTCAAGAAGCCCTACTCTACTCCAACTCAAACGTGTTTGAGGGCTTCTAACTTCTCTTTTGTTTATATTGTTATTTATCTGCTTTTGAGAAGCTCTGTTTTTCTGTTACTCCTTTTTACTTCCATCTTGTCTTTGCTTGGTTCAATCGGGGGATTGAATCAAGGGTATTGAGGTTGGTTGGTGAGCCGAGTGTAAAACCAACGTGTAAGGGTTCGATTGTGATCCCGGGAAAACAATTGGATTGGTTCTAGTCGGTGAGCCTGGAAAAACCGACCGAGTTCGTTGTGAGCTCGTAAAACAACAAGTTTGGTTGTGAGCTTGGAAAACAACCGGCTGTAATCCAAGGGGTTATAGTGAATTTCCAAGTGAGACTTGGGGAGTGGACGTAGGAGCAAGGGTTAGCTCCGAACTACTATAAAACATTGTGTTTGTGATTGTTTGTCTCTCTCTATCTCTCGCATTTCATTCACCGCACATAGAAACTAATTAATCATCTCGCAAAAGCATTAATTAGTTATCCACAAAAGTTTTAATAGCCAAATTATTTTAAAACCCAATTCACCCCCCCTCTTGGGTTGTCTATCTGGGCAACAATTAGTATATCCATTATGTGATTAACTTTAGATATCTCGTGACTCCTCACTGGGATTATCCTGGCCAAGGTTTTGCTAAATTAATCACAAGATATTATCTCCTGCTTTCAGAAGGGGTCAATTCTATCTTGACTCACAACTGACTACGCAAGTACTTAACTGCACCCAGTGACCTTCCGTCACTGAATTAGAAATTCTAGTAGTTCGGTACCAAAGTACAGTGAGTTGCTTGCTAGTCACAGGTTGCAGTCTCAGGTCAGAGGGTCAAACTTATACCCATAACCACTCGGAACATCTCTCGACAGTAGAGCTTTCTGGAATTGGTCACGTTCAGTAAAATGTACTCCTACACTTCACCTGTGTGGCATACCAGTGTCTCCACACTCCTTAGTTAAGAGGACAACCAACGTATATGTCACACAACGACCTAATCTCGATAATGCTGTCGTCCTAGTAACAACATATCATTTGGTCGCGAACAAGTTTAAGGACTCAAAGATAAATCCTCCTTTATCATAACATAAGTCCTAAGGACTTCATCATATAAGAGTTCATTTGAAGATGAAATGATGAATAATGCCAAATAACACTTTATTAATTTGTCAATTCATTTATAAAATTCAATCATCAATATGCTGACAATTGACGTTTAGGATACAAATCCCAACATAGGGAGCTTAACTCCATCATCTCCGGAGGCGTCAGTGTGTCCTCGCTCGACACAACTATGAGGAACAAGAGCATCAAAAGCAAGCGCTCAGAGAGCTTAACTCTCTCATCTTCGACGGTGCTGGCTTGTCCTTGCCTGACGAGGATATGGAGGAGGAGGTTACCGAAATGGAGGAACATGAGCACTAAAAGCGGGTGCTCAAGAGCTTAACTCCTTCATCTCCTATTTTGATTGTCGACTTTGAGCATTGGGGCAGCGCATGCAGATATATACCTCCATGATTGAGACCGGGACCGCGCCTACTGAGTTCACCTTCGCTAAGCTTGTGATGGCTTGCGGATTTCTAGGTTGACGGTGTGGTGCGCTACTCCACGCTCAGTTAATCCTCTGGGGTTTCGAGCTCAATCTGGTCGACATGTATTGCAAGTGTCGCGACGTGAGCACTACTCTCAGAGTCTTTTGCCAGACGCCCGAATCCGATATGATGCTGTGCACGGCGCTGATCACTGGATACTCCCATGTGGAAGGCTACCGGGAGGCCGTCTCAACATTCTGAGAGATGGAGCCGCTGGCGTCACGCTCAATTCCTTCATGAATGTTGGGATCATCAGCGCCTGCGTGTCCTCCCCGATGCTCAAATTGGGGAGGCAGCTCCATGGATGGGTGGTCAAGGTTAGAGTTGGGCATCGGGCCGTGCCGGGCCGGCTCGGCCCAGGCCCACCGGGCCCAAGGTCTAAACGGGCCGTGCCTGGCCCGGCCCGCTTATGAAGCGGGCCGTGCCGGCACGGCCCGTCTCGGGCGCAAAAGGAAGCCCGGCCCGGCCCCAGGCCCGTCTATTGGCGGGCCGGGCCGGGCACGGCACGAAACGGGCCGTGCCCGCAAGCAACGGGTCCAAACGGGCTGTGCCAGGCACGGCCCGTTTGGAACCGTTGCGGGCCGTGCTTGGCACGGCCCGTCTGGAGAGGGGAGGGCGGAAAAATAGCCGTTTCCAACGGCTATTTTGAGAAATTTCTGATTTTGCCCCTCCCAACAGTCCAAAAACGGCTAAATTGAGGGGCATTTTGGGAAAAACCTCTGCCCTCTGATCCTCTACTCAATACCTCCTTGTGGTTAGTTTTTATTTTTTGAATTCATCAATTTAGATATGTCATCTTTTGAGGAAAGTCAGTTTGGCATTCCTCCTGTTTCCGAGGGAGAAGAAACTAATCCCCAACCCCATGTTCCTAGTTCCTCTAGAACTAGTGAACCGAGTGAAGATCAAACCTCTTCTCGTAAGAGGACTAGTTGGTGCGGGCACCAGAATCTAGAAAAGACTCTAATCAATTAACTCAAGGTCACTGTGGCTTTGATCGAGTCCTGTAAATAAATTCAATAAGTCAGAAAGCAAGCCTCAATAAGTCAGAAAGCAAGCCAAGTCAGGACATGTTGCATGTTTCTACCACCACCTTTGCACACCCTTGGAGCACCACCTCGGCATCCACATCAATATCAGCTGGCTACCTCACCACCACTCCAACCAATGGAAGCACGCCAATCAGGATGAAGTCAAGCATAAGGAGCCAACCACATCATCTCATCAAAGAAACCAATGCAACGTCATGCCACCTCATCAGAAGAACCAATCACCATGCCACCTCATACAAGTTGACACGTCACCCAAATTCAAAGTCCAAGAGGTCGGCCACAATTTAAATGCAAGAAAATTTTAAATGGGATCCAACAACTTTTCAAATCCTCCCCCTTAAAGCCGGCCAACTTTCTTTCCTTTTCTCTAGCAACCAAGCCTTCAAATGTGGAGCGCCATTCATTATGTGTTTAAATTTCAAATCATGAGGAAAGTCTATAAATACCTCCTCATGATATCTTGTAATTTCAATTGATGAATGAATAAAAAGTACTTCTTTCTTCCTTAGCAATCTTGTTTCGTCACCTTGAGAGAAGGTTGGGCGTGAGGCCCTTGTTCCAAGTTGGGCGTGAGGCCCTAAAGCCACTACCACATCCACCATTGCCCTACCTCCTCTCGCCTCCTTTTTCTTTTGTGATTTCCATTTCCCTCTCACGCCAAAGTTCTAATCCCTGTTTCTTTGCAGGTCCTTAAAGTACTCCATGTCATTGGGTCAATTATCCTTCCAAACCAATAGCAAAAGGGCCCTGTTGCAACGGAAGATGAAGCTTGGTCATCCAATCATCAACCTTCGAGAGTGAGATCAAGGATCCTCCTCCAAAAAAATTCCAGAAGTTCAATGTTTGGTAAACCTCAACTCTAGGTCTGATTTATTGAAGGAAGTGTCCTAATCAAGTGGTTTCTCAACCACAACGGTCCATTCTTCTAAGTCCTAAATGAATTAGTACATGCGGGTAACTAGTCTTGAAATTACTATGCTCATGTTAATGTTTTCTTATCCCATGTGTGACTGAATTTTCTGCTGCTATTAGGCTAGTTAATCAACATAACCTACTGATAATCCTTATGTTTAAATCCCTCGCATTCATCCCGCATCATTTTTGGTATCAGAGCAAGGTTAATTAGGACACGCACATTGATTATGCTGAAATTCTGCACTTGCTGAAATTTCTGCACTTTCTTGAAATCCATTGATGCCAAAATCCTAGTTTGCATGCCTTATTAAGTTTATGAATTAAATCTGAATATTTCAAATTTTAATTCCGAATTTTAGTTATTAAAGTTGAGATCTGATCTCCACAAATTTAGGATTTGAAGTTAACAATTTCAAAGTTAAATTTGAAATTCTAGGTTTGGGCTCCAAATCTGAAATTTCTAAATCTAAAATTTCCAAATCTGAAATTTCTAATATGACTTTTGCATTCGAATTTCAAAATTTGAAATTTTGAAACATTAGATCTGAAATCCAAATTTGAAATTCAAAATTCAAAATTAAAAATGGGAACTTAAATTGAAACCAAAAAAAATTTGAGATTCAAAATTTAAATTTGAAATTTAAACTTGATAAATTTGAAATTCAAAAGCTGAAAACTAAAATTCAAATCTGAAATTCAAAATTCAAAAGTTTAAATTCGAAATTTGAAATTTTAAATCTCAACTTGTGTGGACATTTAAAATAGTTGCATCCATCATAAATCATATTAAGGGTACTCTAATTGCAACATAAGGAAAGGATTTCATCACCTTTCCTTAGCCCAAAACAACCACCCTCATCAACTAGCCAACTTAACTTAGAAACCACAACGAGTCTTTAGGCTAACTGAATTTGGCTAATTCCTTGCTGTCTAGAAAAGTTTCGATCAGGGTCGTGGCTACCATCTTATCTGCCCAGCCCCGTTAAGCGGTTGGTGTCAGCTAAGTATGGTTAATGGCGGTTACGCGAACTCTTGGTCCAACTGGCCTGGGCAAGTGGTGAACCAATTTTGATTAGATAAGTCTTTGATTTAGATTTAGCAAACCCTAGCATAGGCTAGTCATTTTGTTTGGTCTTGAGCCTTGTATGACAACTATATCAAGATCACCCTACAACCCATCACATACACAACCCATTGAAGCCATGGACCCCAATCTTGAGACCATCCTAAGGACTATGACTGAGCAGTTCAAACAATTGAACAATAGGTTTGATCAAGTTGAGGAGAGGCTAGGAACCCTAGAGGAAAATCAACAGACCCACGTGGAACCTGAATTGACACCCCAACCCCATCGCCACCTTTTCACTCCTGAACATAATCAGCGACGACCACATCAGGATCATGTAGACCAGGATGAACGAGCCCTTAGGAGTATCAGACTTGATGCACCCTCCTTCGAAGGAAGTCTAGACCCTAAGGTATACATTGATTGGGAAAATGACATGGATCAATATTTTGAGTGGTATGAAATGTCGGAAGAAAGAAAATTCAAATTTGCCAAGCTTAGGTTGACACGACATGCAAGGTTATATGGGGAAATATTGAGAGGATCACTAGGCAAAGAGAAGAACTACCTATCAATACATGGAGATAGATGAAAATTAAGCTAAGAGAGAAATACGTCCCATTATCCTACGAACAGAGGTTACTAGATCAATGGCAAAGATTAAATCAAGGAGGAAAAACTGTATCTGAGTACATTGCCAAATTTGATGAGTTCGCTATGAGGTGCAACATAGTCGAGTCAGAAGCCGTAACCCTATCTAGGTTTAGAGCTGGTCTTAAGGAGGACATTCAAAGGGAATTGTTCTTAAGGGAAATTCATGATTTAGACCAAGCCTACCAGATTGCCAGAGACTGCGAACGATTCCAGAGGGGACCCATTTTTCGACGACCTGAACCCAATAGGATTAGCAACCCTGGAAGCAGGCCAAACCCAAGTTCAAACCCATCACACAGACCCAATCCTATCACTCCACAGGCTCATAGGGACGACAAAGGAAAAGCCCCTGAAGGTAGAAAGGAAAACAATGTCCCTTGTTTTAGGTGTCATAAAATAGGACATTATGCAAGCCAATGCCCCACTAGAGCGTTACACATAGGAGAAGTAGAAGAAGAAGATCCTGAGACCCTAGAGAATTATGGAGAAGAAGTCTACGAAGCAGAGACCAATTTGGTAGATGAATATGAAGAAGAGGAAGAAATCATTGAGACGTCTGAATTTCTAGGAGTTGTGAGATGTATATTGACCCAGGCTAAAGAACAAGAAGATTGGCGTAGGACCAACATCCTACAAACCTTTATCAAAATAGGAGAAAAAGCCTGCAAAATCATCTTAGATAGTAGAAGCTGTGTCAATGCCATATCAACCAACACCATCAAGAGTTTAGGGTTGCCTACCATACCCCATCCCAATCCCTATAAGGTATCTTGGATAAATTCGACCTCAATACCCATTAAACTTAGATGCCAAGTCTAGATACAATTCCAATCCTATCAGGAGAAGGTATGGTGTGATGTCCTTCCTATGGGAGTAAGTAGCATTATCCTAGGCAGACCATGGCTATACGATCATAATGCTACCCTGTTTGGACGATCAAATTCATGTTCCTTCAATCATAATGGAAAGAAAATTGTAGTTCACCCTACCCCACCTAAGGACAACGTTAAGAGGGGAGCTAGTAGTAGTCTGAAGGAAAAGAAACCTGGATTGAACCTAATCAATGCTAAGGAATTAGAGCAAGAGATCAATGAAGGTTCACCCATTTGGATGTTGGCTGTTAAGGAGACCCTGGACCAAACCCCAGTAGCACACCCTCAAGAAGTGGTTGAAATCTTAGAGGAGTTCAAAGATGTATTTCCTAAAGATCTTTCTGACAACCTACCACCTTTAAGGGACATTCAGCATGCCATAGACCTAGTTCCAAGAGCCACCTTGCCCAATCTACTCCATTATAGGATGAATCCTTCAGAGCACCAAGAATTGCAAAAGCAAGTTAGCGAGTTACTTACGAAAGGGTTCATTAGGGAGAGTTTAAGTCCTTGTGCAGTACCTGCCCTTCCAACCCCTAAGAAAGATGGCACTTGGAGAATGTGTGTAGATAGTCGTGCCATCAATAAGATTACCGTCAATACCGTTTCCCTATTCTCCGTCTAGACGACATGTTAGATATGATGGCCGGAGCCACGGTATTCTCCAAATCGATCTTAAGAGTGGCTATCATCAAAGTAAGAATTAGGCCGGGGGATGAATGGAAAACCGCCTTTAAGACTAAGGACGGCTTATTTGAATGGGTAGTGATGCCTTTCGGTTTATCCAACGCACCTAGTACCTTTATGAGGATCATGACCCAAGTTTTAAGGACATTCATTGGAAAGTTTGTAGTGGTCTATTTCGATGACATTCTCATATATAGCAAAACAAAAGATGACCACTTGAATCACCTTAGACAAGTTTGTCAATCACTTAGACAAGATAGCCTCTATGCTAATCGAAAGAAATGTGAATTCATGACACATAGGACTATCTTTTTAGGATTTGTCGTGACCACTGAAGGAGTATCTGCCGATCCCGAAAAAGTCAAATCCATAATTGAGTGGCCAGTACCCAAAAATATTCATGACGTTCGTAGCTTTCATGGTCTAGCCACATTCTACAGGAGATTCATTAGAGGATTCAGCACAATTGTCGCCCCCATTACTGATTGCCTTAAGAGAGGAAATTTTGAGTAGACCAAGGCAGCTGAAAAGGCCTTTAAAGAGATTAAGGACAAGATGACACAAGCACCTATATTGAGATTACCCGACTTTTTCAAAGTTTCGAGGTTGCCTGTGACGCATCAGGAGTCGGGATTGGAGGCGTTCTAAGTCAGGAAAACCACCCAGTAGCATTCTTTAATGAGAAATTAAACGACGCCAAGCTAAGGTATTCTACCTACGATAGAGAGTTGTATGCAGTGGTCCAAGCCCTAAGGTACTGGAGACACTACCTTCTGCCACTAGAGTTTGGTCCTATACTCCGATCATGAAGTCCTACGTTTTCTCAACTCTCAGAAAAAGTTGAACCCTTAGACATGCGAATGGGTAGGAGTACATCCAGGCCTATACCTTCATCCTGAAACATAAGGCTGGAAAAGAAAATCGTGTTGCGAGCCCTTAGTAGACGATCTATGCTCCTCACTTCTGTTAGTACCGAAGTCATAGGTTTTGAAAGTTCAAGGAGGAGTATGAACATTGCCCCGACTTTAAGGAAACCTACCAATCAATCCGTCAAGGACCCTCAAGCCAATTTTCCGATTTTACCCATCACGACGGATTCCTCTTCAAAGAAATAAGTTGTGGCATTCCCCGTACCTCCACCCGAGACTTTCTAGTTTGGGAAATCCACGCAGGAGGCCTAGTTGGTCCTTTTGGTAGGAATGAAACATCTTAGAAGTTGAAGACCAGTTCTTTTGGCCAGGTCTAAAGAAAAACGTTGCCCAAATAGTAGCCCGATGTCGAACCTGCACCACAGCAAAGCAACAACGACCAAACACCGGTCTATACACTCCCCTACCAGTTCCCCGAATGCCCTTGGCAAGATATTAGCATGACTTTGTGTTAGGATTACCCAAAACCCTGAGAAAACATGATTCAGTAATGTCGTGGTAGACCGATTCCTCCAAAATGGCACATTTCATTACCTTGTTCCCAGACTTATGATGCCTCAAAAATAGCTAAACTTTTTCTAAATGAAAGTGGTTAGGCTACATGGTTTACCCAAGACAATCGATCAGATAGAGACGTTAAGTTCACTAGCTATTTCTGAAGACCCTTTGGCATATGCTAGGAACCAAACTCAATTCTCCACTTGCCTACCACCCTCAAACTGATGTGCAGTGACCCGAAGTCGTTAATCAGAGTCTAGGAAACTTATTTGAGATGCCTTGTCGGTGACAACCTAGAAACTGGGATCTCCTATTATCACGCGCTGAATTCGCTATAACAGCTCAGTCAATAGATCCACAAGAAGAGTCCCTTTGAGATTGTCCCCTGGATATAAAACCTAGGAAAACCTGTAGATCTTTATTCCATTCCCTCACATACACGAGTCTCAGAGACAGCAGAACATATGCACAACATGTCAGGGATTTACAAATGAAATCTAAAAAATTGACATGAGTAAAAAGCTTATGCACAAGCAGCTAATCGTCACAAACGGGCTAAGGAATTCATTGAAGGAGACTATGTATGATTAGACTAACACCTGAAAGGTTTCTCCCGGGAAACTATGAAAAAATTGCATGCCCGCAGTGCAGGTCCATTTAGGATATTAAAGAAAATTGAACCTAACGCTTATGTGGTTTGACTTACCCCTTGATTTGGTATTAGCTCGACCTTCAACATCTCAGACCTTATAGAGTATAAGGGACCAACATTGATACTAGTGGAGCCTTTTGATCATGCTCCATTGAGAGTGAACCCACACCTGAGTGCCCTCCAGCCACATTTCTAGAATCGAGAGATAGGGTTGAACATGTTTTGGATGATCAAGCTATCACCACCCGGAACAAAGGGTACCAACGCTATTTTGTTCACTGGGAGGGTCGACCAATAACTGATGATTCATGATTACTTGAAAAGTACCACAGCCAAACCCAGATCTCCTAGAAAAGTACCACAGCCAAACCAACCCCTGTTCGACAGAGTCGAATTCTTCCCACCCCGGGAGAATTGGGTGGCGGGCACCAGAACCAGAAAAGACTCCCATCAATTAACTCAAGGTCACTGTGGCTTTATCGAGTCCCTGTAAATAATATTCAATAAGTCAGAAAGCAAGCCTCAATAAGTCAGAAAGCAAGCCAAGTCAGGACAATGTTGCCATGTTTTCTACCACCACCTTTGCACACCCTTGGAGCGCACCACCTCGGCATCCACATCAACAACAGCTGGCCACCTCACCACCACTCCAACCAATGGAAGCACGCCAACAAGGATGAAGTCAGCATAAGGAGCCAACTGTTGGGTTTTAGCATGTTATAAATGCGCAGCGGAAGCTAGGAATTTTAAAAATTTCTTAATAAAGTTCCTATGCATGAAACCCTTTTAAACCTAGATCACCTTAAATGATTATAATCAAATGATATAAAATAAATGCAGAATTAGTAGAATACCTCAAATGCCTAACCAAAGTGTACAATCTCCACGAGGCGTCCAAGTGTCCGCCCCGCCCTCCAATGGTGATCCACACGAAAACTTGATCAGACTTTAGCTCCAAAGACTTTTGATCCTTAATGCAGAATTCTTCTAGAACTCTAATGGCTTGCTTTCCTTCCTTTCTATTTCCTTTAGCCTTCTAAAATCACTTCTAATCTTTGTCCTAAAGAAGACCACCTTGTCTTGGCTTAGGACCACTAGAAGCAATGCTAGAAAGAAAGAAACTAATGTAAGAAAGAAAGAAGAGAGGAGTTGGGTGGAATTGAATGATAAACCCATGGAGTGCTAACCTATTTATAATAAGTGTAGGGATGCATCTCCAAGGGATGCATCCCATCCACACATCCTCTCATTAAAGGGCATCATCTAAAGGGCCATATCAAATAAGAGGAGGTGCAGATCAAGTGAGGAGGTGTATCAAATGAAATGTCCTTTCATGTGGTGCCATATTTTGACCAAGTCAACATCACATGCTAATCACATGTCCATCATGCCTCACCTCTTGATCTTTCATGATGATGATCCAAGGGCTCCAATGCAAGGCGCCATTCACTTGACCCATTATATCTTCATCCAATGGTGGGATTAAGATCCAATGGTCAATTATGGTAGCCATCCTCTAACCCAATCCAATTGGGTTAAACCAACTCTCCATTATGTCTTCATCCAACTGTAGATCAAGATCTAACGGTTTAGATTGAATGATTTATTAAATCTAATCCAATTAGACTCAAACCAGGCCAATTAGGTGCCAACTCTTGGCTAACCCATATTAGAATATGATCTAATCAAATTAGATTAATTAAGAATCAGATTCGAATCCAATTCGAATCAGATTCGAATCCAATTCGAATCAGTTTCGAATCCAATTCGAATAGATTGAATCCAATTCGAATCAGGAGCTAAGGTTTGCAACACCTGCTAGGATGTTTATCTTGCAAACATGATCTAATCCAATTAGACCATGATAAGTTTTCTTGTGTGTGACCCATTGGGTTCCATACTTAGCCAGCAATAGGTGTGAGTGCGAGTTGACCCAACTTGATTAGAACTCTTCTAATCGATTTAAGTCCAAACTACCGAACCCGAACTTAACAATTAGAATCCTTTCTAATTGGTGATCGAATTAAACTCTTTGAATTGATCAAACCTATAAAACAAGATTGACGTCTAGCAACGTGTCATGTCTACCCGAAAAATATGGAATTTGGTGGAAATACCAAAAATACCCTTCAGTGGCAAGTTACCATGCAATTCAATCCTTTAATCAAACTGCATCCCAAATATGTATATGAGTATGAATATATGTCAAACTCAATTTCATATTCATATTTTTCTCAATCTTTTAATGATAATTCAAATAATGAAACATTAGAAACTCTTTCTAATTTTCATTCTGCTTTGATCAAAGGCTTCCTGAATTATCATATAATTAGAATAAATAGGATGCTATCTTCTCTTACTAGAAATGATTAATTCCTTATTGACCTACTCATAATCTTCGTACGCAATTCACCATATCCAGAAGACCTCGTACATAACTATTGTCATGAATGAGTGTAAACCAAAATATGGGTTCATGTGCACAAGATACCATGGTGATCTCAGGTCATAGGATCAGTTGCACAACTCCCACTAAGAGAATCATCTTTGACATTTAAGTAAGACTTCATATGATTTCTCTTTGTAGGTCAATTCAGTGAACTCATTCCTCTAATGAGCACCCACATCTTTGTATTAGTGTCTCCACACAAATGATTGTGAGACAATCATCCTCTGCATCGAGCATACATAAGACATGCCAGTCTTCCGTAATCATTGATCCCCGACTCAATGTACCAATGACTGAAATATTTAAGATTAGGATTTTAGGATTTTAAGTCTCACTAGTATGATCTCATCATAGTCTTAAAACCATTGCCCTAATCTAAGGAGTTTATCATAAATATAATCAACAGCATATGATAAAACATAACGCCTTTATTCATATTTAAATGTCATGTACATGATTGGACAAATCAAAAGAAAAAACTTTCGCAATACATATTGCGATTGGCTTGTAGGGCATGCTACTCTTTCAATCTCCCACTTGCACTAAAGCCAATCGCTCTTATATTTATACCCCATGCAATCGAGTGGCGATCGAACTGCTGTTGTGGTAGAGCTTTAGTGAACGGGTCTGCTAAGTTGTTCTTTGTGTTATTCGTCTAATGACTATGTCTTGTCTCTCGACAATCTCTCGAACGAGGTGGAAGTGTCTAGAAATGTGCTTGAATTTATGATGAGATCTTGGTTCCTTGCTTGAGCAACAGTCCCAGTGTTGTCACAAAAACTGAAACTGGTCCAGCAATCTCAGAGAACTACTCCCAACTCAGCGATGAACTTCTTCATCCAGACAGCTTCCTTAGCGGCTTCACTACAGCGATGTATTCTGCCTCAGTAGTTGAGTCAGCTATAGTTTGCTGCTTGGAACTCTTCCAGCTCACTGCACCACCATTTAGGGTAAAAGACATACCCTGAAGTGGACTTGCTATCATCTGGATCTGATTGAAAACTAGAATCAGAAAATCCTTCTAGTTTCAACTCAGATCCTCCATAAACTAGAAAAATATATTTAGTCCTTCTTAAGTACTTAAGAATATTTTTCACAGCTATCCAATGATTTTCTCCTGGATCAGCCTGGAATCTGCTTGTTATGCCTAAGGCATAAGCAACATCAGGCCTAGTACATAGCATAGCATACATAATTGATCCTACTGCCGAAGCATAGGGAATAGAATTATTCTATTCCTCTCTTCAGATGTCTTAGGAGACATCTTCTTAGAGAGACGTATGCCATGACTCATAGGTAAGTAACCTCTTTTACTTCCTTCCATGCTGAATCTTTTCAGCACACGATCTATGTACTTAGACTGGGACAAGCCTAGCATCCTTTTAGATCTATCCCTATAGATCTTTATACCAAGTATATAGGATGCTTCTTCCAAATCTTTCATGGAAAAGCTTTTTGATAGCCAAGTCTTGACCGATTGTAACATTGGAATATCATTTCAATGATTAGTATGTCATCTACATACAATATTAAGAGACAACGGCACTCCACTAGTCTTCTTGTACACACATGGTTCATCCACATTTTTGATAAAACCAAACTCTTGACTGTTGTATCAAAACGGATGTTCCAACTCCTCGATGCTTGCTTTAATCCATAAATGGATCTCTTAAGCTTGCATACTTGATTTGCTCTCCCACTTGAGACAAATCCTTCTGGCTGTGTCATGTAAACCTCTTCCTCAAGATAACCATTAAGGAAGGCGGTTTTGACATCCATCTGCCAAATTTCATAATCATAGTATGCAGCTATTGCAAGCAAAATCCGAATAGATTTAAGCATGGCAACTGGTGAAAAAGTTTCATCATAGTCAATTCCTTGCTTTTGCCTGAAACCTTTTGCCACCAATCTAGCCTTGTAGGTTTCTACTTGGCCATCTGCTCCAATCTTCTTCTTATAGACCCATTTGCAACCTATAGGGTTTACACCTTCTGGTGCATCAACCAAAGTCCATACTTGGTTGGTATACATAGAGTCTATTTCGGATTTCATAGCTTCTAACCATTTGTTAGAGTCATTACTCATGATAGCTTCCGAATAGGTCAGAGGATCATCATTTTCGATGATGTGGGCTTCATCATTCTCAATGATAAACCCATACCTCTTAGGTGCATTTCGCACTCTATCTGACTGACTTTGGAGAGGAGATGTGTGTTGTGGTTGTACTTCATCAATGGGTACATCTGGTTGAAGAATTTCTTGTGTTTCTATTTGTAGGTCTTGAACTTCATTAAGTTCAATTCTTCTTTCACTGCCCTTTTCTAAGATAAACTCTTTTTCTAAGAAAGTGGCATGCCTACTAACAAATACCTTTTGTTCAGTAGGGTGATAGAAGAGATATCCAATACTTTCTTTGGAATAACCTATAAATGTACATTTATCTGATCTAGCACTTAGCTTATGTCCAAAATTTCTTTTGACATATGCTTGGCAGCCCCATATTTTAAAATATTTAAGATTGGGCTTTCTACCTCTCCATATCTCATATGGAGTACTAGATACAGATTTTGAAGGTATCCTGTTTAGCACATATGTAGCAGTTTCTAAGGCATAACCCCAGAAGGAAATAGGAAGATCTGTAAAGCACATCATGGACCTTACCATATCTAATAGAGTACGATTCCTCCGTTCAGCTACACCATTTAGTTGTGGCGTATACGGAGGTGTCCATTCAGAGAGAATGCCCTTTTCTTTAAGATGATTTAAAAATTCACTAGAAAGGTATTCACCTCCTCGATCAGATCGAAGGATTTTAATACACTTTCCGGTTTGTTTTTCAACCATACTTTGATACTCTTTAAACTTATCAAAGGCTTCGTATTTATGTTTCATAAGATACACAAATCCGAACCTTGATAAATCATCAGTGAATGTGATGAAGTAAGAGTATCCACCTCTAGCTGGAGTTGTCATAGGACCACATACATCTGTATGTATAAGTCCTAATAGCTCACTTGCCCTTTCTCCATGTCCAGTGAATGGAGACTTGGTCATTTTTCCCATAAGACAAGATTCCACAAGTTCCTAATGATTCATAATCATAAGGATCAAAGAACTCTTCTTTGTATAACTTGTTGATTCTTGATTCACTTATGTGACCAAGTCGGCAATGCCAAAGGAGGGTATTATTCACTTCCTCTCTCTTTCTTTTATTGCTTTTATTAATATGAAAGACATTGTCATTAAGTAATAAAACTAGAAGACCATTTTCCATAATGCCATTGCAAAGATGCTTATTAGAAAAATAAATAGAGCAACCATTGCCCTTTCCATTAATTTCAAAACCTTTCTTTAACAACAAAGGAATGGAAATTACATTTCTAATAATTTTGGGCATATAATAACAATCTTCTAATTGTAGGAGCTTTCCCGAAGGCAATTCCAAGTTGTAGGTTCCAACAGCTTCAGCCTGGATGGACTCTCCTCCAGCGCCATACAGCTCGAAGTCACCTTTCTTCAAAATTTTAATTTTCTGTAGTCCATGCAAAGATTGCAAATGTGAAAACCACAGCCGGTATCCAATACCCATGAATTTGAATTTGAAGAACTTAATGACAAGTTGGCATGTAACATAAACATACCTTTTGATGCAACTCTTGCATCGGTCTTCATACTTGCAAGAAACTCTTGCAATTCCTTTTCCAGTGGCCAGCTTTGCCGCAATGAAAACAGGTACTTGATCCGGAGTTTTTCTTTCCTTTTTTCTTTTTGATGCTACTCTTGGGGTTCAATCGTTTCTTAGAACCCTTATTTCCCGATTTCCTCATAGAGGTCCTATTTATAAGAAAGAGTGGACCTTTATCCTTCTTAATATGCCCTTCAGCTGTTTGAGCATATTTAACAGCTCGGGCAGGGAGGTGTTCAGCTTGTTCATGTGAAAGTTCACAACAAACTGAGAAATGAATCAGGCAGTGATTGCAGGATCAAATCCTGACTGAGCTCACTATCCATAGCAAAACCTAATTGACTTAATCTGGTGATCAAGTCTATAACCATAAGAACATGGTTTTGCACTGGAGTTCCTTCATTCATTCTAGCACGGAACAATTGCTTAGATATCTCATACCTAGCAGTCCTGCTTTGTTCTCCATACAACTCTTTTAAATTGAGAAGTATGGATTGAGTGTCCATGCCTTCATGTTGCCTCTGTAATTCATTGCTCATAGAGGCAAGTATGATACATTTGACAGTCACACTGTCATTTTTCCACATCTTATGTGTGGCAACCTCCTCTTCTGTAGCATCATCCCCTAGATCTCCAAGATCAGGGGTTTCAAGTATATAGGAAATTTTCTCCTGAGTGAGTACTATCTTTAAATTCCTCAACCAGTCCACATAGTTTGGTCCGGTCAACTTGTTGGCATCTAAGATGCCTCTTAGTGAAAGTGAAGAAGCCATTTAATAATTCTACATATGCAAGAACAAAACTAATATAAGCAAACCAATCATGATGACATGTTTGCAACTAGATAAGGACTTTAATCTAATTGTCTCCTACTATTTTATCGAATATCATAGCCCTCTCCTATGATAAACGTGAAAATATAATTTTTCTTAGTAGGATTGAGATCCTAATTCATCATAAAAAGCCTTGTGTTTACACAACAAACTCTTATGAGTTCAAAGGTAGGAAACTCTTTCCAATTGCATCTCATGCAATTCTCAACTTTATCTTGTCCTCTTAAAATACTTATTGCCTTGTGTTAGCACAACAAACAATAATATTTTAGTTAAGTCAAACCCTTCATTTCCATATAGTCATATTCGAATAATATTGCCCTTGTGGTTGCACAACAAGACAATATATTAAAATATGCCATAAGCATCTTAATGCACCAAGACAGTATAACATCAGTTCCCATTGCAAGTCTTGTGTTAACACAACAAACTAGCATGGATCTTGACATAATAATATCGAGGCATGAAGGAAGGCTATCAATAGTGTTATATCAATATTAAGCTTATCCATAATAGGCAATCAAACAATTGGCCAGGTAAGCAGGTGGGAGGCTCCCCTTACTCAGAGAGTAAGGTCCTAATTAAGTAACCACCTTTAGTGCTTTCCTTAGACACCAATTAGATTAATTGTTCTAGAATGGGTTAGCTCAAAGTTTTTCAACACTATGACTTAATATAATTTTTATTGAGGCTTACTAGTCTCTAGCACATTCTTTAATTGTAACATATATTTAACATGTCTAAAATAAACTATTATGCATCATGGCTATCTCATAGCATGTATAAATCATAAGCAATTAATTAATATGCTTCAACATATTTTCATATGGAAAATTTCATATCATGATATTTTATTACATAACATATCATATATGAATCATATATTTCAGCATTTCATTAAGCATATGACATTACTATCTCATAGTAAATTAATAATCATACATCATGCATTATTATTTGATTCAACCAATTAAGGATGGCTCTGATACCACTGTAGGGTTTTAGCATGTTATAATGTGCAGCGGAAGCTAGGGATTTTAAAAATTTCTTAATAAAGTCCCTATGCATGAAACCCTTTTAAGCCTAGATCACCTTAATGATTACAATCAAATGATATAAAATAAATGCAGAATTAGTAAAATACCTCAAACGCTAATCCAAAGTGTACAATCTCCACGAGGCGTCCAAGTGTCCACCCTCCAATGGTGATCCACACGAAAACTTGATCAAGACTTTAGCTCCAAAGACTTTTGATCCTTAATGCAGAATTCTTCTAAAGAACTCTAATGGCTTGCTTTCCTTCCTTTCTATTTTCCTTTAGCCTTCTAAAATCACTTCTAATCCTTTTGTCCTAAAGAAGACCACCTTGTCTTGGCTTAGGACACACTAGAAGCAATGCTAGAAAGAAAGAACTAATGTAAGAAAGAAAGAAGAGAGGAGTGGGGTGGAATTGGAATGATGAAACCCATGGAGTGCTAACCTATTATAATAGGTGTAGGGATGCATCTCCAAGGGATGCATCCCATCCACACATCCTCTCATGAAAGGGCATCATCTAAAGGCCATATCAAATAAGAGGAGGTGCAGATCAAGTGAGGAGGTGTATCAAATGATATGTCCTTTCATGTGGTGCCATATTTTGACCAAGTCAACATCACATGCTAATCACATGTCCATCATGCCTCACCTCTTGATCTTTCATGATGATGATCCAAGGGCTCCAATGCAAGGCGCCATTCACTTGACCCATTATGTCTTCATCCAATGGTGGATTAAGATCCAATGGTCAATTATGGTAGCCATCCTCTAACCCAATCCAATTGGGTTAAACCAACTCTCCATTATGTCTTCATCCAACGGTAGATCAAGATCTAACGGTCTAGATTGAATGATTTATTAAATGTAATCCAATTAGACTCAAACCAAGCCAATTAGGTGCCAACTCTTGGCTAACCCATATTAGAATATGATCTAATCAAATTAGATCAATTAAGAATCAGATTCGAATCCAATTCGAATCAGATTCGAATCCAATTCGAATCAGGAGCTAAGGTTTGCAACACCTGCTAGGATGTTTATCTTGCAAACATGATCTAATCCAATTAGACCCTTGATAAGTTTCCTTGTGTGTGACCCATTGGGTTCCATACTTAGCCAGCAATAGGTGTGAGTGCGAGTTGACCCAACTTGATTAGAACTCTTCTAATCGATTTAAGTCCAAACTGCGCGAACCCGAACTTAACAATTAGAATCTTTCTAATTGGTGATCGAATTAAACTCTTTAATTTGATCAAACCTATAAAACAAGATTGACGTCTAGCAACGTGTCATGTCTACCCGAAAATATGGAATTTGGTGGAAATACCAAAAATACCCTTCAGTGGCAAGTTACCATGCAATTCAATCCTTTAATCAAACTGCATCCCAAATATGTATATGAGTATGAATATATGTCAAACTCAATTTCATATTCATATTTTTCTCAATCTTTTAATGATAATTCAAATAATGAAACATTAGAAACTCTTTCTAATTTTCATTCTGCTTTGATCAAAGGCTTCCTGAATTATCATATGATTAGAATAAATAGGATGCTATCTTCTCTTACTAGAAGTGATTAATTCCTTGTTGACCTACTCATAATCTTCGTACACAATTCACCATATCCAGAAGACCTCGTACATAACTTATTGTCATGAATGAGTGTAAACCAAAATATGGGTTCATGTGCACAAGATACCATGGTGATCTCAGGTCATAGGATCAGTTGCACAACTCCCACTAAGAGAATCATCTTTTGACATGTAAGTAAGACTTCATAAGATTTCTCTTTGTAGGTCAATTCAGTGAACTCATTCCTCTAATGAGCACCCACATCTTTGTATTAGTGTCTCCACACAAATGATTGTGAGATCAATCATCCTCTGCATCGAGCATACATAAGACATGCCAGTCTTTCCGGTAATCATTGATCCCCGACTCAATGTACCAATGACTGGGAATATTTAAGATTAGGATTTTAGGATTTTAAGTCTCACTAGTATGATCTCATCATAGTCTTAAAACCATTGCCCTAATCTAAGGAGTTTATCATAAATATAATCAACAGCATATGATAAAACATAACGCCTTTATTCATATTTAAATGTCATGTACATGATTTGGACAAATCAAAAGAAAAAAACCTTTCGCAATACATATTGCGATTGGCTTGTAGGGCATCTACTCTTTCACCAACCACATCATCTCATCAAAGAAATCAATGCAACGTCATGCCACCTCATCAGAAGAACCAATCACTATGCCACCTCATACAAGTTGACACGTCACTCAAATTTAAAGTCCAAGAGGTCGGCCACAATTTAAATGCAAGAAAATTTCAAATGGGAGCCAACAACTTTTCAAATCCTCCCCCTTAAAGCCGGCCAACTTTCTTTCCTTTTCTCTAGCAACCAAGCCTTCAAATGTGGAGCGCCATTCATTATGTGTTTAAATTTCAAATCATGAGGAAAGTCTATAAATACCTCCTCATGATATCTTGTAATTTCAATTGATGAATGAATAAAAAGTGCTTCTTTCTTCCTTAGCAATCTTGTTTCGTCACCTTGAGAGAAGGTTGGGCGTGAGGCCCTTGTTCCAAGTTGGGCGTGAGGCCCTAAACCACTACCACATCCACCATTGCCCTACCTCCTCTCGCCTCCTTTTTCTTTTGTGATTTCCATTCCTCTCTCACGCCAAAGTTCTAATTCCTGTTTCTTTGCAGGTCCTTAAAGTACTCCATGTCATTGGGTCAATTATCCTTCCAAACCAATAGCAAAAGGGCCCTGTTGCAACGGAAGATGTAGCTTGGTCATCCAATCATCAACCTTCGAGAGTGAGATCAAGGATTTTCCTCCAAAAAAAATTCCAAAAGTTCAATGTTTGGTAAACCTCAACTCTAGGTCTGATTTATTGAAGGAAGTGTCCTAATCAAGTGGTTTCTCAACCACAACGGTCCATTCTTCTAAGTCCTAAATGAATTAGTACATGCGGGTAACTAGTCTTGAAATTACTATGCTCATGTTAATGTTTTCTTATCCCATATGTGACTGAATTTTCTGCTGCTATTAGGCTAGTTAATCAACATAACTTACTGATAATCCTTATGTTTAAATCCCTCGCATTCATCCCGCATCACTAGTGCTGTATGGAATGAATTTGATAGAGTTATGGTTGATGGAGTCTGGAAAGCTAAATGTAAAAAATATGCTAAACTTTATAGTTGTAGTAGTAGTGGGGGAACAGGGCATTTAAAAAGACATCAAGAGAGTCATAGGATGCATGATTCTCATGCTCAAACTCAAAGTACCCTTAATATACAAGGGAGATTACTTGTAGGTAATTTTGCATATAATCATGAAAATCAAAGAAAAGCACTTGTAAAATGGATAGTTAAGGATGAAATACCTTTTAGTTTATGTGAATCTTTTAATTTTGAAGAATATGTTCAATTAAACCTACAACCTGCTTACAAAAGAACTAGTAGGCGTACATTTAGAAGAGTAGCTATGACTAACTTTTTAGCAATGAAACAAAGTTTAATCGAAACACTTTCTACTTTAAATGTAAAAATTTCATTAACTTCTGATATTTGGTCAGCATCTGTAGGTAGTAATTGTTTTATTGCCATTACTGCTCATTATATTGATAATGATTGGCAATTAAATAAACGTATTCTTGCTTTTCGTGCTTTTGATTTTCCACATTCTGGGCAACAAATTTTAAATATTATTTATCAAACTGCATGTTCATATAATATTAATGATAAAATTATGTCTATTACTTTTGATAATGCATCTAATAATAATTCTGCTGTTGCATTATTAAAAGACTCATTGCATCCCATGTTAGATGAAATTTATTGCATATTAGATGTGCATGTCATATCTTAAATCTTTCTGTTCAAGCTGGCATGGGTATGATTCAAGATGTGATTGGTAAAATTAGAAATGCAATTTCTTTTATTCATGCTTCAAGATCAAGACTTCAAGAATTTAA
The DNA here is from genome assembly GCF_009389715.1 of Phoenix dactylifera. Classification (NCBI taxonomy): domain Eukaryota; kingdom Viridiplantae; phylum Streptophyta; class Magnoliopsida; order Arecales; family Arecaceae; genus Phoenix; species Phoenix dactylifera. The sequence continues at coordinate 227,900 of NW_024067994.1, forward strand.
GGAACTATGTATAAATCATGGTAAACATTTTAAAAAATTTAAACTTGATGTAATTACTCATTGGAACTCAACATATAGCATGATACATGATGCATACCCATATAAAAACTTATTAAGTGCATATATTAATGATCGTGGATTAGGCTTTACATTGACTGAAACTGATTGGAATAAAGAAAAAATTTTGAAAGATTTTTTGCTTAGTTTTTATAATGCTACCAATGTTCTTTCTGGTATTTATTATCCAACTTCATGTTCATTTTTTCAACAAGCATATATAATTAGTCAAAAATTTGCAGAACATAGATATGATGATGTTTTAATGCCTATTATTGACCTAATGGAATCTAAATGGAATGAGTATTGGGACAAGATAAGTCCTATGCATAACTTAGCTGCTGTATTTGATCCTAGAGTTAAATTAAATGGCGTGCTAATTTTACTTGATGCATACTGTGAAAATATGAATCAAGATTCTGAATCTGCTAAAAATGAGGTAAAACAACTTCTTTATGATATTTATGCTATATATGATGAAAAAATTCGTGGATCTAGAACACAAATACAAACTTCTATTCTTCTTCTAGTAGTTCTCGTTCGTCATCTATTTTTTCATTCATTGCACAGAGAAGACACACACATGCTTCAAGTTTATCTTCATCTTCTTCATCTTTAAGTAGTGAACTAGAATTTTATTTACGAAATGATCTTCAGTCTGCATATGATGAAAATCAAATAGAGAATCTAGATGTATTATCTTGGTGGAAGAGTGTTAGAAATCAATATCCTGTTATATCTGCAATTGCACGCATATTTTAGCTGTGCCGATGTCCACGGTAGCATCGGAATCCACTTTTAGTGCAGGTCGGCGTGTTCTTGACGAAAAGAGAAGTAGGATGACGGGCGAAACAGTGGAGATGCTTCTCTGCTTCAAAGATTGGTTGGATGCTCAGGCAAGACTTCAAGATAAAGGTGGACATAATACAACATCCTCTGATGATGATACTAATTCCAGAGATTTGGAACGACACCCTAACATACACTAAAGCTCTTCTAATCAGTCAAATGCAGTCAAGCATGCATTAAAGAAAAACACATCAATTCCTTATGTTTGCCCTAAAATCACTAGACAGCTCCTAACTGGTTTAAAGAGGGCACCTAAGCCTCCAATCCGGTCTAATGAACTGAGTTGACCAGGTAAGCTCCCAGGTAAGTGAGGGGTCACGATGCATTGCAAAGGTCCCACTTAAAAACCACTTGCCTCGAACAGATGAACTGTCTCTCTTGGGACAAAGCTTGCCTAGACATCAACTAAGCCACAGAGCGAAATTGGTGCAACTTTCGGTGATCTTCGTCCTACTGAGCTCGAATGTCCCTAGGGGCCAACGTCTAATTGATTTTAATTAACGTGATGGCTATGTGAGAATTGATTCACCTAATTTGGGCAAGAATCTGGTGATGAAATTCAGTTCTTATCTTGTTGGGATGATTGCCCTTACTATGTGCGGATTAATTGGTGGATGTGTATCAGGCATGCATTCACACTTTTGCTGAAATTAAAATCAAACAATCACCACAAAATTTCAAACAAACTGGGAATCAATTTAAATAAGAAAGGTTTAGAGGTTACCAAAGAAAATTTCTCCAGCAATTTTTTTATTTTTTTAAGCAAACCTCTACAGCATTCCTTTTTCAGCAGTTCCCTTTTTGATCGTCCCAGATTTCCTCTTCGATTCTTGATCAAATAATGCACAAATTAGTAAGAGAGAAAAAAGAGAAGGAAAGTAACAAAAATAAAAAATATTTTTATATTATTTTAGATATATATATATTTTGAAAGATTTTTTTTAAAAAAAGAAAAACAACTATGCTAGCAATCCCCAGCAACGGCGCCAAAATTGATAGTCAATTTTAAAGACCACGCAATAGCACGTATCTGGTAGGATAGTGATTACGGATATCGATCTACAGGGATTGGGGTACAGTTGTTTTTTCTTAAAAAATATTTAAAAGAAAAGGTTTGTGAAGAAAATTAAACTAAGGAATTTAATAAAAAATGCAATTAAAATGTTATCAGTTTGAGAAAACTTAGGACAAGAAATTCACCACTAACATCGGAACAAGGGTTATTTATAATTTATTTCGTTCTTCGATTATTATGCAAATTGGCTACAAGCCTAATAAGCATTCGAATAAAATTTCACAAAAGTAATTTAGGCATAATCCATCTTTAGTTAGCATGAAATGTCTACCCTAATCTAAGGTGGCAACACATCGCATCTTTCTTAAGCATGAACTATCTTATTTTTACTTCAATGATCATGAAGAGCAGTTGTATAAACTTCATATTTAAAATCACAGAAAATAAACATGAAATAAAAGAAGATATTCATTAAAAATAATAAGTTCATACAACTCCAAGAATATAAAATTAAAAAATATAAAACCCGTGTCCCTTTGTCAGGGTTGCATCCAGCCCTAGTGAGGAATTTAAGGTTCCATGCAGTGGAGGACGGCAGCAGCAGCACAGCAGCGAGCTCCCGTCACTTTCTTCTCTTCCTCTTGTGATTCCCCTGAGATCGATTCCTTCCTTTGGGAAATCATTCCCAAAATGCCCAGACTCTTCTCCCTCCTCTGTTTCTGTGGGATTCCGCCTGAGAGAAGATGGGAGCAGCCCCCGGTGGGGAAGAAGGAATTGGTTGAACGGAAGAAAATGCCCCTTAATCACGTCGACTCCCCTTTTTATAAGCTGCCATCACTCCCCCTCTCCTTCCCTGTTTTGATTCTCGGATAAAGATGAAACTTTGCCGTTGCATGGATTTGCTGGAGATGAAGATGAATCGTGGGATGAATGTGGTTGAGCAGCCGGACGATTGATGCAATCACGGACATGGTTGAATGCTATTGCTGGGTTCATGCGGACGGTTGTAGCAAGCACGGGATGCTGGATTCGAACTGATCTTGAAGCAGGGGATGTGGGGTTGGAGCTTATCCAGGAATGCAGCCGTTGGCTGGTTATGGATGCAGGGGATTCATCCGTGCACGATGCGGAATGAAGAGAAGTTGAGGAGGTTTGGAAACGGTGGATACGATTGGAAATAGGGAATTCGATTTGGATGAAGAAGGATGCGGACGCGAGATGAACTCGGGACGTTGGGAAAGCTGGACTCTTGATTTTTGGAAAGATGACTCTGAGATGCAGGAGATTTGGAAGAAGTTGGGAGCTGATCGTGTGAACGAAGAAAGCTTTGTTCTTGGATTCGGTTCGTGGGATTATGGCTGAGCTTGATTTGTGATGAGCTGGTAGCAGGGGATAACGAGGACGGGTTGTGTTTGACGTGGAATAGGGGCTTCGAGCTTATCCGTGGGCGATGGAATGGATGTGGATGAAGCTCACGGGCGTGAGAGATAATGTGAATGGAGGGAGGTTGAAGAAGTTGGCTTGATTCTTGGATGCAAGGGATGTTGCTCACAGCTGAGATGGGGGAAATCGTTGGGAGCAAGCTGGATCTTTTCCGTGGATGAAGGAGTCAATCTGCGAATGGGATGAAGCTTGGATAATATGGGAAATAGATGACATGGTTTTGGGATAAGTGGGATTACAAACGGGATGTGAAACAGGGGGATATTGGTTGCTTGATCCGAACGGGAGAAGAGAAGATCACAACGGGATGAAGCTTGGAGTTGGTTGGGAGATAGGATAAGGATGGAACGATGTGGAAGAAACTCGGACGTGGTTTTGTAATGAAGAAACAATCGGAAGATGACACGGACGGGAGGGGAAGTTTAGATACTAATCTAGACTTGATTCTAGATGGCTGTTGTGAATGCAGGGGAGCTGGGAATTATCCATGAATCAGGGATGCTGGGAAGCAATTGAACTGGCTTTATTTTGACTGACCCAATTCTATTCGTGGACCCGAACGATATGCATACGAGCTGAGGATTGATCCAAGGATGTGAGAAGGAGGAGACAGCCGGTGTATACGAGTGCGACGTGGGAGGAAAGGAAATTGGAACATGGACGAGAGACTAATCCACACGTGGGCGACATAGGGACTGATGGGACTAATCCGTGAACGGAATATGGTAGAATTTGACTGGACCTGCACACATTAGATTCAATCAGTAAATAAATAAGTAAAACTCGAATTACCTTTAATAATTTATTAAAATGCAATGATGAAGGTAACATTCTTTTGGTTAAATGTATAAACTATGTGAATTAAAATAATGATAAGTGCTATGAATAAGATATTAATTTATGTATTATTTAGCACTTATCACACCCCCAACCTACATTTTGCTAGTCCTCGAGCAAAATAAAAACTAACTCACTTTTGTAGGAATCGCGATTGCATTTACCGTATGCAATAAGGCTTTAAACCCCTAGGTAGCCCTAGTGGACGAGTTTTGTCTCGTGAGGGTTTCCGGCTCAGATATCCACAAACTGCTGTCTAAAGAATTTATTTTATAAAATCTAATTTCAAATGCATAAGTGCCAATAATTTCAAAAGCACACAAATTTTAATTACTAAGTCAGCCCAAAGCTTAGGTCAGAATGCAATTCAAGTTGAGGTTATTAAGCTTCTGTTAGAGAGTTGTAAGGCTCATTTGTACTTGGGTGCTCGGTGATATCTGGACCATACACAAGCTAAGACTTTAGATACCCCAAAATACTGCTAAAGTTGGTAGTTTCCAAGAATTGGTCAGATAAAATCTAATCACTGATTCAAAATCATCCTATCTTGCAGGATTCCGAGAGTTGTGGATGTTTACTTTAATACCTCATGGGCTTTATCTGTAATATTCCAGTTTATCCGAATTTTTACAATGACGGCTTTCACACTATCGTCTTTTTCAAGGTCAATATTTTTTCTCTTTTTTTTTAATGCACTTTTATTCTTGTAATGATTCGTCCGTGTAACGAGCATTCAGTCATCACTCCCACACCAGATGGCATAAGGTGTAGGGCATCAAGACTCCCCTACGGACCTATGCTCGGGTTCATCATCACAAGCCCGCTGACCTTTGACAATAGGTAGCCCTTTTCGATGTACCTGACTAAATTCACTCTTTTTTATTTTATTTTTTTATTATTTTTTATTATTTTTAATTTTTTTAAGATAAAAGTGAATTAGATAAGTATAATTCATCAGGACTCAAGGTTGCTACCAGACTTAACAACATAATGTTGAACCTAACCCTTAGAAGTGTAGGCCATGTGTGTTGTGAAATTCCAAAGTAAAAATTATCTTACAACTCGCTAAAAGAACTTCTAATAAAAAGAACTCAAATTGACTTACTCCCGACTTATTGGGCTTTTTTAGATTTTATATACTTTGTATGTTTATCATTTCAGCACTAAAGCATAGAAATTAGTTTTTTTTTGAGATAAACTTATTTAAAAATACGAAAATGTGAAAAATTTCTTCAAAAATTCGAATCCTATACCCCCAACCTAGATCAGACATTGCTCTCAATATTTTTTTTAAATATTTATTATATATATATATATTATATTTTTTTTATTATTTTTATTTTGTTTTAGTTTGGACGAAAATATGATGTAGATGGAGGATAGAAGCATTTTACCGTAGTTGCATCAGTAATATGAGGGATCCTGTTAAGAAAATAACAAAAAGAAATGCGACAAGAAAATATGCAAAAATAACCTACGAGAATTGGGTTGCCTCCCAACAAGCGCTAAGTTTAACGTCTTCAGCCAGACGCAGTGCATCCTTATCAAATCATACCGGGTTCATGCCGAGTTCTCCAAGGAAGAAAATTTGTGGGAAACTAATTGTCGGGCACAGAGTTGGCTGCTTCTATGGCCTTTTCTATAGCAACGTCAAAATGGTCAAGCATGTTTTCAGAGGATCATCTTCTAAAATATAGGAAGGGCTTTTTCTACAAGATCATCCATTTTGTTTATTAGGAAGCACTCAACTTTTCTCGCAGGTTGGTCAGAGGCACGAAATATATTTAGCTTGACCTTCATATTTTCAAAGGATATATTCATCACCCCAGTTCTACAATTTATACTCGCATTGGCTGTAGCTAAAAAGGGCGCCCAAGGATCACGGAGATTTGTTTCTTAGGATTAGGCTCATGTTCCATATCAAGAACGATAAAATCTACTGGGGTCGGCCGAGTACTGTGCCTGTTTTTCTGGGGTCGACCTGAGCCCTGTGCTAAGCATGCCAAAGTGTGCCAAATGTATCAGATTGTGCCAGGGTCGACTCCAATTCTTCTGGGGTCAACTCTAACTCTAATTTCTGCATCTTAAGGTTAGTTTAGCACATGAGACCAATAAAAATATTGCAATTGATTTTGAATGCTTGGCACATAAAAAATTTCATCTCTTGACTAGTAAAAAGATAGAAATGCCCCTTAACAATGAAACTTCACTCTTAACTTTGTCAAATTAAGATTTAGGTTTTTCTTCAAGTTCTTCTAATAAATTTGTCCTTAGATGAATTCTTGAGAGTGTTAAAAGTATGCCCTAGAAGCCAATTTGGCTGACGCATTATTTTATTCTGGGACATAAATTTATACTTGACCTAATAATGAATTTATTAGGATGGGCTTTCTTTTCATTCATGTTTTTATGTGTCCATGAATCGTCCAAGGAATTAATAAAATTATGACGCATATTCTCAAGAGTTGAGAATTTGAGGCATGTGTCATTGGTGATTAATTTCTGAATTGCTCCTGATCGATGGAATCATCACGAGGACGGTGATCGATCCGCTGAGATTAGTGCACAGATCACTTAGTCAGATGGATGAGTCTTGAGTCCATAGTGTGGGGACACTGAAGTGATTGTGCAAGTGCTTGTTAGAGAACAAGGGTACTGAGCGTGACTGTTGCCCAAGGTGACAAGCCAAGAGGGGGGGGGGGTGAATTGGTTTCTTTTAAATTTAAACTATATTACTCAAGTCAAATAGATGGTTAGTAAGCTAAGGCAATTCACAACACAACAAACAATCACGTATAGTGTCTCGGTGCTCTCCTTAGCACCTAACGTCTCCCCAGCGACCCCTTGGAATTCACTATAATCTCGTGGATTACAGTTGGATTGTTTTTCGGGCTCACAATCCAAAAACCTTTGTTGGTTTTACGGGCTCACCAACGATCCTTTACAATTTGGTTTTCCGGGTTCACCAAAAACCTTTGTTGGTTTTACGGGCTCACCAACGAACCTTTACAATTGGTTTTCCGGGTTCACCAATCAACCTACTTCGTTGGTTTTCCGGGCTCACCAACCAACCTTTACAAATAGTTTGACAAACAAAAAGAAAGATTCAAACTCCTAAATGAGCAAATGAAACAATATTAACTACAAAAAAGAGTTAGAAAGTATTTATCGCTTTGAAGTGGCTTTGCTCTTCTTTGTCAAGGATGCTTCACTCTTCAAGGGAGGATGGAGCTCTTGATGACTCTTTGAATCTGCTCAACCCCTTTCTTTGATTCTTGAATGAAGCACTTGAATGAAGAAGATTAGGGCACTTTTGTTTTCTTGTGTACTCTTTGATATCTCTTTCAAAAGTTATTCTATCTGATGAATAGTGCCCCTTTAAATAGCTTCCCACATCCTTTGAACAAGCCCCAATGGTTAGATTTGAAAAACTAGCCGTTACTGACCTTGGGAAGGACAAAAAGTACATCTGCAGAACTAGCCGTTATGCTTCAGCCCGTGTTTGGGTCGGCTCAACCTGTCCTTGGGTCGACCCAACTTTCACTTAGGTCGACTCAAACATTCCTTGGGTCGACCCTCTCAGAAAACACAGAAACTTGAAATTCAGCCTTCCTTCCTTGGGTCGACCCAACCATTCTTTGGGTCGACTCAAAGTTCACTTGGGTCGACTCAACTTCTTCTTGGGTCGACTCTCTCAGTAATTCCAGAGAACCATTTCCTGACTTGTTTTTCTGTTTTGCCTTTGGGTCGACCCTCTCAGGGTTTGGGTCGACTCAAGCTTGGGTCGACTCAACCACTGTTTGGGTCGACCCTCTCAGTAAATCCAGAGAGCCATTTTTCTGTTTTGTTTCAAGAATCTTGGTGTTTGGGTCGACTCATGCTTTCCTTGGGTCGACCCAACTCACTATTCATCTGTGCCAATTTTGCAGAAGTGTGCCAAATGACTTCTTGATGTGCCGGGGTCGACCCAATCAATCTTTGGGTCGACTTAATCCACTCTTTGCTGCATCTCAATGTTAGATTCATTCAAATGAACAATGAAATATATCTATGTCAATTCATACAAATATACTGGGAGTAATGGACTTATAAATGAAGTATTGATTTAACTTATAACATACTCTAGATAATTGCTTGTTAATCATCAAAATAACACGATCATCCTCAATCTCCCCCTTTTTGATGATTACAAAATAAAGAGTATGAACCTATTGTTATTTGTCTTTGAAATCAGTTTTTGAAAGGGCTTAACTTGCTGAATTTCAGCTTTTCATATATAAGAGTGAAATCTCCCCCTATATAAATACAAACGTTGAGTCATATCATGATAATTCATACGCATAGAATCATTTAAATGTTGCCAATTTGACTTTTTGAATTGCTCCCCCTTTCATTTATAATTCATTAGCGATGAAACTTCAAAAATTTGAGATAAAATATGAGTTTCAGGTTATGTATCGGGGTGCGAGAGGTGCGTGCCAAATTCTGAAATTTGATATAAATTTTTTGATTTGATCATTTTCATTGTTACAAATTGCTCCCCCTTAGATGTATAAGCTTTCTTATATGATTTTCAATTTGTTTGCCCAATTATTTCTCTTTTTCTTTACTTCTTAACTTCTTACTTCTCTTTCTTTAACTTTCTTTACTTCTCTTTCTTTACTTCTCTTTCTTTACTTTCTTTTCTTTTCTCTTATATCTTTCTTTACTTACTCTAAAGATATCTTTACTTCTCCCTTTTTGTTACTTTATCTAATCTAAAAATCTTTACTTCTCTCCTAAGATCTTTACTTCTCCTAAAATAAATACTCTTTCTTTACTTCTCCCCCTTTTTGTTATCATCAAAAAGATACATGGGAAAGATGCAATAAACAAACTTCAAACTTCATTGATCAAAATAGGAACATTTTCATACATTCATGCCAAAAAAAAAATACAATGTTCCTTAATCAAAGTTTAAAGATACATGATAAAAGCAAAATACATATGAGAACTAGATATCTAGCCTAGGCTCTAAACATAGATGCTAAGATCAGCCTAGGGAGACTCTAACGGCTGGGATCTAGTCCTCATCCTCCTAGTGTACGTGGCGAGGGGAGGTCGAGCCTGGTGAGACTGTGTCTGGCGTGGAGCACGACGAGCTGGATGACTCTGTGCCGAAATCTCTGACTCAGCAGCCTGTGGCACAGATGGTCCATGGGTCTCTCTCTCTCTCCGGAGTGCTCCTATCTGCTGCCTCAGATCACTGATCTCAGCAGACATGACATCCAACCGGGCGTCCAATCGGCTCGTCAGCCCGTCAGTGATAGTCCTCGCCTGAGCTGACATGAGCTCAGTCATCCTGCTCCAGAACTCATCCGTATCTCTCGGAGGAACGGATGACGATGGTCCAGCCTCTGAAGGTGCAGTAGGATGATCCATATGCTCCTCATCCTCATCCTCTGGTGCATCTCCCTCTGGTGCCTCACCCTGAATGCCTGCTCCAGTGTGAATCCACTGCCCGTTCACTTTCTCATATCCCATGCGTATAAGTGTCCGTGCAGTGTATGTGTCAGTATGATGCAGACTCTTGGATGCCTCCTCCTCGAGAGCTAAACCGTGCTGTCGAAAAATCAAGGTGAGTATCATACCATAAGGTAGTGATACCCTGTTGCTGCACATCACCTTCCTCATCTGTCTCAGTATCATGGCCGGAAGATTTAGGGGAATCCCCTGAATCATACACTCCATCACTGCTAGATCTCGCTCTGTGATGAGATCGAATCTCCCGGTCTTTGGAAATAAAATCCTATTTATTATACTGAGCAGTAATCTCATTTCAGCGGAAAGAGAACTAGCTATTACCTTCGTGGAAAAGTCGAAGTTCTCATTTTCCATGATCAACTGTAGAGCTCTCATTTTGTTTTCTGGCTTTTCCGGAGTGGCTCCTATGCAGGGTAGATGAAGTAGCTCACTCAAGCTCTCCTCGGAAACTCGAACTCGAACCCCTCGAACTTCCGAAACAAGCCCTCCCATACCAGTTTTGAGGAAGGCATAGAACTCCTGAACCAATCCGGGGTAGATACCACATCTAGGGAGCAAAGATACTCCCAACCTTGCCTTTGGATCCATTCCCTCAACCGAAACCCTTCTTGATCAAAGAACTCGGAATGGATCCTTCTCCCCGTTGTAACCGGCCTCCCGCAAATCTTGCAAGTATCACTGAGGGGGAAGGAGGAGGAGGGGCCTCCGCACGTGCCTCACGTCGTGGAGACACGGAGATGGCTCGTAGGTTGCCTTTCCTCCCGTTGGATCCGTGTGACTCTTCCGGATCTCTTGGCTACGGCTCTTTTGGGTCCCATTTCTCTAAGATCTCAAGGAAATCTACTGTTTGGAGGAGTTGGAGAGATTTGAGAGTGGGGAAAGGTTTTCGAAGAGACAAAGGGCAAACAGTGCCCTAGAAATGCTCTCGGGTCCCCTTTTAACAGTGGGGTCCCGACGTTGGGTCGACTCAAGATTTTTCTTGGGTCGACTCAACGTTGGGTCGACCCTATTCTGGGTTGGGTCGACCCAAGTGCAGAATTTTTCTTTTCTCTTCCTTTTTGCTTCTAAAAATTTTCTTGCTTCCAATCCTTATAAACTCTTTATGGGACAATGATACATGAGTAAGGAATCTATAGATAACAAATTTGACTCATGTTTCATGGGATTTTAGAAATTAGAGGAATGTATCATGAGACTACTAGCTCCCTTTTATATTTCTTCAATAAAAAGGATCACATATGCCTAATTCCCTCCTTAGCATGCAGAATCTATCTTCACTCAATGGTTTCGTAAATATGTCGGCTAATTGTTTTTCAGTGCATATATGCTCAATACATATATTTCCATTTTGCACATGATCCCTAATAAAATGGTACCTTATTTCTATGTGTTTGGCTTTAGAGTGCTGAACTGGATTTTTAGTAAGATTGATGGCACTAGTATTATCACACTTAATAGGAATATTATCTAGTTTAACTCCATAGTCCTCTAGTTGTTGCTTAAGCCATAATACTTGAGCACAACAACTACCAGCAGCTATGTATTCAGCTTCAGCTGTGGACAGTGCCACTGAATTCTGCTTTTTGCTAAACCATGATACTAAGTTATTTCCTAAGAATTGACATGTGCCACTTGTGCTCTTCCTATCTAATTTGCATCCGGCAAAATCAGCATCTGAATATGCAAGCAAATCTAGACAGGAGTCCTCTTGAGTACCATAATCCTATATTGGTAGTTCCTCTTAAATATCTAAGGATTCTCTTAACAGCACTTAAATGTGACTCCTTAGGATCGATTGGTATCTAGCACATATTCCTACACTAAATACGATGTCGGGTCTACTAGCAGTAAGATAGAGCAAGGATCCAATTAGTCCTCTATAGAGCTTAATATCAATACTCTTCCCTTTTTCATCTTTGTCTAGCTTACTAGTAGGATTCATTGGAGTGCCACTCCCTTATGATTTTCATTCCCAAACTTCTTTAGTATTTCCTTTGTATACTTAGTTTGATGAATGAAAATGCCTTCTTTAGTTTGTTTGATTTGTAATCCTAGAAAGAAGCTTAGTTCTCCCATCAAACTCATTTCAAATTCTCCATGCATTAAATCAGCAAATTCTTTGCAAAGAGTATCATTTGTGGCACCAAAGATTATGTCATCTACATATATTTGTACCACTAATAGATTTTTGTCCTTTCTTTTGAGAAATAGAGTTTTATCTACATTTCCTCTACTAAAGTCATTATTAAGCAGAAATTTGCTTAATCGATCATACCAAGCCCTAGGTGCTTGCTTTAATCCATATAATGCCTTATGTAGTTTAAACACATGATTTGGCAATTCATGATTCTCAAAACCTGGAGGTTGTTCTACATATACTTCCTCCTCAATAAACCATTTAAGAATGCACTCTTCACATCCATTTGATATAATTTGAAATCCATGAAACATGCAAATGCTAGAAGTAATCTAATAGCCTCTAATCTAGCTACAGGAGCAAATGTCTCATCAAAATCTATTCCTTCTTCTTGATTGTATCCCTTAGCTACAAGTCTAGCCTTATTTCTTATAACTAATCCATTTTCATCTAATTTATTTCTAAATATCCATTTTGTTCCAATTACTGAATTATGCTTTGGTCTTTCAGTTAATGTCCATACATTACTTCTTTTGAATTGATTTAATTCTTCTTGCATGGCATTTATCCAGTTAGTATCTTTTTCAGCTTCTTCATAAGTCTTAGGTTCTAATTGTGAAACGAAAGCAAGATAATCATTTAAATTCTAAGAGATGATCGAGTTCTTACCCCTTGAGATGGATCACCAATGATTAAGTCTTTAGGATGTCCATATGCATACCTCCATTCTTTGGCAAGTTTTGGGGTTGTGGTGGCACGCAATCATCTCCCTTATCTTGATTTGGCACGTCATCAATATTCAACTTTTCAAAGTCGATAATTCCTGTATCATCATCAACAATATTTTCTTTCCTAGCAGACTCACTATCAGACTCATCAAATATAATATTGACTGACTCTTCCACTACTAAGGTTCTTTTATTGAATACTCTGTATGCCCTGCTAGATGTGGAGTATCCTAAGAAGATACCTTCATCTGACTTGGCATCAAATTTACTTAGATCCTCCTTGCCATTGTTTAAGATGAAACATCTACATCCAACTTTAAGATATTTAGCAGTTGGTTTCTTATTCTTCCAGAGTTCATAAGGAGTTTTCTTGGTTATAGGTCGTATTAAAACTCGATTTAGAATATGGCAAGAGTGTTTATAGCTTCAGCCCAAAAGTACTTTGGAAGATTTGACTCACACAACATTGTGCGTGCCATTTCTGCCAATGTCCTATTTTTCCTTTCAACAACCCCATTTTGTTGAGGCGTTCTAGGTGCTGAAAATTGATGTGATATTCCATTTTTAGTGCAAAATTCTTCAAAGTGTTGATTTTCAAATTCCGTACCATGATCACTTCGAATTGCTACTAAGGTGAGTTTCTTTTCATTTATGATATTATTATATAGTTTCAAAAATTCTGAAAATGCTTCATTCTTATGTGCCAAAAATGAAACCCATGTATACCTTGAAAAATCATCAACAATAACTAGTCCATATTTCTTCCCTCCTAGACTTGTAGTTCTAGTAGGTCCAAATAAGTCCATGTGTATGAGTTCAAATGGTCTAGTTGTTGATACTACATTCTTCAATTTGAAAGATGATTTAGTTTGTTTTCCCAATGAACATGGTCCACATATTTTGTCCTTTTCAAAGATCAGTTTTGGCACATCTTTTATTAATTCCTTCTTAACTAGTTTTGATATTATTCCATACTAGCATGTCCTACTCTTCGATGCCAAAGCCAATAGTTTCATTTTTCTTTTCTTCATTAGTAATTAAGCATAAACCATTTTTTTTGCCTAACTCATGAAGATCTACTAAGTAAATATTTCTTTGCCTTTGTCCTACAAGTACAATGCTATTCTCTTTAGGATTAGTGATTATGCATATAGATGCTTCAAATGTAACTTTAAACCCTTTATCACAAAATTGACTTATGCTAAGAAGGTTATGTTTCAAACCCTTAACTAATAAGACATTTTCTACAAAAATAGATGGAGCAATGAAATTTTACCCTTTCCAATGATATGCCCTTTACCATTGTCTCCATAGGTTACTACTCCACCCTTCTTTGATTCCAAGGTGACAAATGATCTTCGTCACCGGTCATGTGTCTTGAACAGCCCTATCTAGATACCATCGTTTTTCACTTTATCAGCTGCAAGACACACCTCATCGTCATTGGCCATATGACACATTTGGGGCCATCTCTTGATGATCTTCCTCCTCTGAGCTTGATTCCTCACTTTCACTCCATTCAGCCATGAAATTTTTCTTTTTCAACTTTCTTGCCATCCACTTCAAAGCTGGGCAATCTATCTTATAATGCCCGAGTTGTTACACTCATAGCAAATGGGAGTTTCTTTTTCCTTTTCTTTGTCCTTACCCTTTTTCTTTGCTTTGAGTTACCTTTAAGGAAGGGTTTCTTTTTATGGAACCTATTCTTACCTCTCATAAAATTTTTCTGAATCTTCTCCCAAGCCACAGCCATCCCTTCTTCATCGATTTCTTCATCATCATCCGAATCTTCCGATTCAGTAGTTGTTTAGGGGTGGTAGTCTTTAGAGCAATGGGCTTTCTTCTCTTGACCTCATCTTCTGAATTTTTGACCTCATTGTCAACTCATGGGGTCATGAGTGATCCTAGAAGCTCCTCTAACTGTATTGTGTTGAGGTCCTTTGCTTCTTGAATAGCGGTTACCTTGGCCTCCCAATTCCTTGGTAGAGACTTGAGGAATTTTTCGCCACCAAATCAGAGTTAGAGTAAGATTTTCCTAAACTCTTAAGCCCATTTTATAATGTCAGTAAAACGAGTAAACATTTCAGTTATGGAGCTCAGTAGATTCCAGTTTTAAACAATTCATACTTGTGGTACTAATATGTTTATCTTTGACTCCTAACTTGATTGGTCCCTTCATGTGTGACCTCAAGTCTGTCCCAAATTTCTTTGGCCAGTAGTGCAAGTAGATATTCTATTAAACTCATTTACATCTAATGAGCAGTAAAGTACATTTATAGCTTTTGCATTTAACTGTGCTAATCTTCTATCACTTTCATTCCAATCCATTTCTGGTTTGGGTATGATAGTGCCCTCTATGTTAAGTGTGGGTGTGTGAGGTCCTCTAGTGATGATTTGCCATAGTTCATAGTCTGAAACTTGAATGAATATCCTCATTCTAGCTTTCCAATATGTGTAGTTTGTGCCATTAAATAGAGGTGGTCTATTTGTGGATTGCCCCTCACTCATAGAACATCCCACTTGGGTTGTCATGATCTTTAACTCTTGATTGTGAGATCAATGAGTACTATTAGAGCACCTTGCTCTGATACCACTTGTTGCCCCAAGGTGACAAGCCAAGAGGGGGAGGGGTGAATTGGTTTCTTTTAAATTTAAACTATCTTACTCAAGTCAAATAGATGGTTAGTAAGCTAAGGCAATTCACAACACAAACAACACAAAGTATAGTGGTTCGGTGCTCTCCTTAGCACCTACGTCCACTCCCCAAGCGACCCCTTGGGAATTCACTATAATCTCGCGGATTACAGTTGGATTGTTTTCCGGGCTCATAATCCAAAACCTTTGTTGGTTTTACGGGCTCACCAAACGAACCTTTACAATTTGGTTTCCGGGTTCACCAAAAACCTTTGTTGGTTTTACGGGCTCACCAACGAACCTTTACAATTGGTTTTTCGGGTTTCACCAATCAACCTACTTCGTTGGTTTTCCGGGCTCACCAACCAACCTTTACAATAGTTTTGACAAACAAAAAGAAAGATTCAAACTCCTAAATGAGCAAATGAAACAATATTAACTACAAGAAGAGTTAGAAAGTATTTATCGCTTTGAAGTGGCTTTGCTCTTCTTTGTCAAGGATGCTTCACTCTTCAAGGGAGGATGGAGCTCTTGATGACTCTTTGAATCTGCTCAACCCCTTTCTTTGATTCTTGAATGAAGCACTTGAATGAAGAAGATTAGGGCACTTTTGTTTTCTTGTGTACTCTTTGATATCTCTTTCAAAAGTTATTCTATCTGATGAATAGTGCCCCTTTAAATAGCTTCCCACATCCTTTGGACAAGCCCCAATGGTTAGATTTGAAAAACTAGCCGTTACTGACCTTGGGAAGAACAAAAAGTACATCTGCAGAACTAGCCGTTATGCTTCAGCCCGTGTTTGGGTCGGCTCAACCTGTCCTTGGGTCGACCCAACTTTCACTTGGGTCGACTCAAACATTCCTTGGGTCGACCCTCTCAGAAAACACAGAAACTTGAAATTCAGCCTTCCCTTCCCTTGGGTCGACCCAACCATTCTTTGGGTCGACTCAAAGTTCACTTGGGTCGACTCAACTTCTTCTTGGGTCGACTCTCTCAGTAATTCCAGAGAACCATTTCCTGACTTGTTTTTCTGTTTGCCTTTGGGTCGACCCTCTCAGGGTTTGGGTCGACTCAAGCTTGGTCGACTCAACCACTGTTTGGGTCGACCCTCTCAGTAAATCCAGAGAGCCATTTTTCTGTTTTGTTTCAAGAATCTTGGTGTTTGGGTCGACTCATGCTTTCCTTGGGTCGACCCAACTCACTGTTCATCTGTGCCAATTTTGCAGAAGTGTGCCAAATGACTTCTTGATATGCCGGGGTCGACCGAATCAATCTTTGGGTCGACTTAATCCACTCTTTGCTGCATCTCAATGTTAGATTCATTCAAATGAACAATGAAATATATCTATGTCAATTCATACAAATATACTGAGAGTAATGGACTTATAAATGAAGTATTGATTTAACTTATAACATACTCTAGATAATTGCTTGTTAATCATCAAAATAACACTATCATCCTCAGTGACCAAAGCAAGTAGTCACTTGAATGTCTATCCACTCGTCAGTGACTTACTTTGATGTTGCAGTTGTATGACTAGTCCTTTGACCTGCGATGCCTGGCTATTCACAGTGAGGTTGCTGTAGTTTGACGAGCACATAAACATGGGCTCTATCCATTTGGGTCCTTGTGGTGCAGATTGGCTGCGGTAGGTTCATTACAGGAGTAGGGGTGCATCTAGATGGAATCTATCGACCTTGATAGATTAGAAGAGATCTTATGTGATTTATGAGACTGAGTTCGTAAATCCTTGGCCAAGGTAGTTTTTGAAAAAAGAGTTTTCCAATCTCGAACTGGAGTCGAATAATGTTGCCTAAGGTGACAACCCAAGAGGGGGGGGTGAATTGGGTTTTCCAAATTTTTAGTGCTTTAAAAATTTTCTTAGTTGAGTACGGTGAATGCTTTCTTAAATTACTTCAATAAATTAAACTATAGCAAGGATGAAATATAATGCAAGAATAAACACAAGTGAAGTCACAACACAAACACCACGATGTATGGTGGTTCGGTCCACCCCAAGGCACCTACGTCCACTCCCCAAGCGTCCCATTGAGAATTTTACTATAATCCCTCAGATTATAATAGGATTGTTTTTCGGGCTCACAATCCAAAACCTTTACAATTTGGTTTTTCGGGATCACCAACAACCTAACGTTGGTTTTGCGGGCTCACCAACAACCTAGCGTTGGTTTTGCGGGCTCACCTGTTAACCTAACGTTGGTTTTGTGGGCTCACCAACAACTTACACTGTTGGTTTCTACGGGATCACCAACAAACCTTACAATGAATAATAGAAAAGAAGTTTAAAGCTCCTAAATGAGCAAATATAACAAATATGCACAAAAGAAGAGAAAGAAAATAATTATCACTTTGTAGATTGCTCTTCTCTCTTTCCCAAGGTTGCTTCACTCTTCAATGAATTGGTTGAGCTCTTGAAGGCACTTGAATTCTGCTCAACACACTTCTTTTGGGTTTGGACTTGAAGCAATAACCTTAACTTTCTTGGATTTCCTTTTTCTCTTGAATGCACACTTAGATTCCCACCAAGATACCTTCCTTTGATGAATAGTGGCTCTTAAATACTTCTCCAACCTTCAAAGATGACTTCTTAGCCGTTGGAATGGAGAAACTAGCCATTTATAGCCGTTGGAAGCTCAAAAAGTATTTTTACAGAACTAGCCGTTATGCTGTTAGCCGTACTGGGGTTGACCCGAGCAAATCTGGGGTCGGCTCAAATTACTGTTCATCAGGCTGGGGTCGGCTCAAGCTTTTTTAGGGTCGGCTCAAGTTACTGTTCATCAGGCTGGGGTCGGATCAAGCTTTGCTAGGGTCGGCCCTCTCAGTCAATTCCAGAAAGCTGTTTTTGCAGTGGCTGAAGCTGGGGTCGGCCCGAGCTTTTCTGGGGTCGACCCGAGATCTATGCCATTTGTGCCATTTATGCCAGAATATGCCAAAGTATGCCAAATTGTGCCAGGATCAACTCCATCTCTTCTGGGGTCGACTCTAACCCTATTTTTCTACATCTTTAAGTTAGATTTGCACATTAAACATAAAAAAGAAGTAACAATATTACAAATCATTTCTTTCTCCTTAGGATGCTTGGCACATTAAAGTTTAAGCTCATTAAGCATGTAAATGACAGAGTTAAGCTTCAATCAAAAGAACTTGACTCTAAGGTATATTAAACTCTAAATTAGTTCTTTCCTCAAGTTCTTGCAATATAATTTGTTTTAGATGTGTTCTTGAAAGTTCTTTTAAATATATCAAGCAAAGCATATCAAGGATGTATTAAATCTTTCTTCCTTACTTACTTATGTATTAGATCAATTGAATTGAAAGCATTAGTATTTTCATTTGACCTCAATGGCTTTGTAAACATCAAAATCACACTAGGATCCTCAAATAAATTTTACATATGACTGATGATGGGGTTTGACGAGTTATCCATGACCTCCATCCTGTCGGGATACACGATAGAGGGACTGTATCATACGCTAACTGCACCTAGAGGTTCATCTATTCCATTCTGCTGGGTTGCCACAACATGCTGCTAGGTGTCACTGGTGGATTCTGCGTTTAAGGGATTAAGATTAAAATTGAGAGGCTTGATTAGGATTAAATTAGATCTGAATTTTAATATTCATGCTTGCTGAAATTTTCTGCATGCTGAAATTTCAGTTTTCAGAAATTTCAGCATGCTGATTTTTATTCTTATGATCTTGCATGTAGATTTTAAATTACAATAAGATTGAAACAATTAAAAATCATGTCTTGCATGATCAGAGATTCAATTGGTAGCATGATTAAAATTAAAATTATCAGATCTGAAATTGTATGCATGAGATGCATGTGATAAGAATCAATCATGGATTCATGATCATAAAAATATATTTTTCTATTTATGCCTATGCTTAAAAGGAAAATTATATATGCGTGAGATGAATAAGATATGATCAAATCATGGATTCATGATAATTAAAGGATAATATTGTTTAGGCCAATGCTTAAAAGGAAATTGTATATGCATGAGATGTATATATATAAATGTTAAGCAATCTTTACATGGGATGTAAATAAAATCCAAATAGGTTAGGTCATTTACATAAGATGTAAACCTAAACTAATATGTCATTTGCATAAGATGTAAACGTATAACATATGAAAGGTTTTTATATTTACATAGGGTGTAAACCTAAACAAATATGTTATTTACATAAGATGTAAACGCATAACATATGAAAGAAGTTTCATATTTACATAAGATGTAAACCCTAATCGAGACCTAAAACCTCCTCAATCAGTCGAGAGTGAGCGATACATCGAGCTAGCCATATTTGATTAATTAATCTAATTGGTGTCTAGGAAAGCATTAAAGGTGGTTACTTAATTAGGACTGTTAGATGTATGCCCTGGAAGCCAATCTGGCTGACACATTGTTAATTCTAGGACATAATTTTGTACTTGACTATTTATTATTGAATAAATAAAAGGCATCTTTTTCATTCATATTATTTATGTGTCTATGAATCGTCCAAGAATTAATAAGATGATGATGCATATTCTTAAGAGTTAAGAATTTGAGCCATGCATTATTGGTGATTAATTTCTGAATGCTCCTGATCGATGGATCATTACGAGGACGGTGATCGATCCGATGAGATCAGTGCGCACATTGCTTTCCTTGTGGATGGACGAGACTCGAGTCCATGGTGTGGCGACATTGAAGTAATAGTGCAGGTGCTTGTTAAAGAACAAGGGTACTGAGCGTGACCAAGACAAAAAGTCACTTGGATGTCTATCTACTCGTCAGTGACTTGCTTGATGTTGCAGTAGTGTAACTGGTCCTTTGACCTGCGGTGCTTCGGCTACTCACAATGAGGTTATTGTAGTTTGACTGCACGTATACATGGTCTCTAGACATACGGGTCCATGCAGTGTAGATTGGCTGCAATAGGTTCACTGTAGGGGTAGGGTATGCACCTATATAGAATCTATCGACCTTGGTAGATAAGGAGAGATCCTATGTGATTTATAAGACTGAGTTCGTAAGACCTCGGCTGGGGCTGTAAAAATAGTGGAGAAAGAGTTTTCCACTCTCGAACTTAAGTCGAATAAATCTTGACATATGACAGACGATGGGGTTTGACGAGTTGTCCATGACCTCCGTCCTGTAGGGATCAATGATAGTAGGACTGTATCACACAATAACTGCACCTAGAGGTTCATTATTCCATTCTGCTAGGTAGTCACTACATGCTGCTAGGTGTCACTGGTGGATGGTGAGACTCACAGGGAATATCTCGATGGTCGATAAATCCTAATGAGTTGAGTTGGAATCGATCCAACCCATTGAAAGGAGTTTTCAATGATATTGTGATAGAGATTGCGATATATCTCACTACTAGTCAGAATAAAACCTATGGGGTCACACACACTAGAGGTATTGACCGATCCGATGGTTGAATTATGATTATGAATCACGAATAATCAATTCGATTGATAATCAGTTGAAGAAGGAACAATGGGAATTGATTAATTGGACTTAAAACACGAATCCTATTTGGAGTAGGATTCCTGAAGTTCTAATTAGATTAGGACTGGAAATCCTACTTGGACTAGAACTGGGAGTCCTACTTAGAGTAGGATTCCTACAATCCTAATTAGATTAGGATTTTGAATTCAATTTGGATTCCTACTTAGAGTAGGATTCCTAGAAGTCCTAATTAGATTAGGACTTTGGATTCAAATTAGAGTCCTAATTGGATTAGGACTAAAATTAAATAAGTCCTAATTGGATTAGGATTTCTTAAGTTCCAATTAATTATTAATTTAATGAATCAAGATGACTCCTAATTGGGTTAGGATTGAAGAGTTCAATTGAGTCATGGTTCATTCAAGTTCTAATTGGATTAGGACTTGCATAAAATCCAATTTGGTTCACACTATGATCTAAGCCTAATTGGATTAGGACTAAGCCATAAGTGGGACACCTAATCCTCCTTAGAGGAGGATTAGGTTAACCAGGAAGGAGGGGCGTGCACCCCTCCTCCTTTTCTTTGTTGGTGTGGCAACACAAGAGGGGCCGACGACCCTCTTGGAAAAGATCAAGAGCTCCTAATTTGTAGGAGCCCTAGATACCTTTAAAAGGAGGCTTGGGCGGCACCTAGGGCAAGCATTGAAGCCCTCCTCCTTGTGGCCGTACTCCCCCTCTTCCTCCCCTTGGTCTTCAGCCGCAAGCAAAAGAAAAGGAAGAAAGGTCTTGGCGGCCTCCTCCCTCTTCCCTTCCTTCATCCAACGCAGGGGAAAGAAAAGGGCTGCATGGTGCTTTGATTCTTCTTCAAGTTTCATCCTTCTTCTTCCTCCTCCCAAGCACAATCAAGGGTTGATTGAAAGGGAGGTGATCATCCATCAAAACATATCTCTGCAAGGGAGCTAGCACCCCGGGGAGATTGGAGCGTTTGGATTAGTTCTCTACTTCGTGTGGATACCCGTAGAGGTCGGACGCGTGTGCGGCTTCAAATGAGCCTTCTTCCAAAATCACGAACTTTAGTTTGTGGTGATCATTTATCCGCACAAGGTGAAGATCTGATCTTCCTAATATTTTTAAAAGTTTTTAATCCTTATCTGTCTACGAACGATTTTTGAATAACGTTCATGAGATGAACGATTGATCCCGCGCATGCCACTTCCACTGCATCTGAAATTTTTTTATTTCTGCAGCATGGGCGGGTTTCCAACAGTGGTATCAGAGCCTAGGCTTCATAGATTAAAGTAAGGATTAATTATTAATAGGCATCTTAGATCTGAAATTTAAAAGGTTATGCATGCTGAAAATTTTCTGCATGCAGATTTTTTAGGGTTGCTGATTTTTGCATGCTGATTTTTATGTGATAAATTAATGATTCTAATTACTTTGTTAATGGGATTACAAAGTTTAGAATCATGTTAAGCATGATCAGCAACCCATGTCATAAGATAATCAATTAGATTTCAGATCTGAAAATTATAATTATTGCATGCGGTGATGATTATAGAATTCAAACCCTTTTGGTATCAAATGTAATGACCTGCGATGTGATCTATAATGTCATGTAATTTTTCAGATGCTTGCATGCATCTTATTTGATGTTTTGAGAGGCCTACGTGCCTCCTAAAAAGGATGTAATTTATTATTTTATATCTGGTTGTATTTCTATGATGTAATGTACGTCAACGATCAAGTTGAAGACAATACATGAGATGAACGGCGATCTGAGCGGTTGATGGCGATTGGATCAAGAGTTGATCAAGGATCGAATCAAGGAGGCTCGGGACCAATTCAAGAATTGAAGACCAACTGATCGATTGACGTGCATGTGCTTGTAATATGACCTAATTAGAATCCATGATCATCACCTATTTAAAGTTTAGCTTTATTTATTGCTGCGATTATAACTGCCTGCAATGTGCCGTTTGCATATGATGCGAATGTGAGTGGGGTAGATAGGTTTACATATGATGCAAACTAGCAGAGCAATCCCAATGAGACCTAAACTAAAACCTCCTCAATCAAGTCAAGAGTGAACCAACATGAGCGAGTCATATTAGATTAATTGATCTAATTGGTGTCTAGGAAAGCATGAAAGATGGTTACTTTATTAGGACCTTACTCTCTGAGTAAGGGAAGCCTCCCACCTGCTTACCTGGCCAATTGTTCGATTACCTCTTATGAAGAGCTTAAGTTGCAAATACTAAGACATGATTAACCAATATTAAGTCCATAGGTCTTCCATCATAGTAGAGCTGCTAAGGTCTTTCTGGTGTTGACTTGTCTTGGCTGGACACAGTGGGCAAGTTGCATCGGGGGGCTGGACCTCTCTATAGATATGAGATGTTGTAGGGATAAAGGTGGGGTTGCGCACCAATAACTGTTAGGTGAGGACCCAATGACAACTTTATTTCTACGGTTATACGGTGGGTCTGACTTAACTAAGGAATGGGACCAATAACTGTTAGGTGAGGTCTTCATGACTTAGAGACCAAGTAGCACTGCAACATGCTTGAGAAGCATTGTACAAGAGTTGTACACTCATCCATTTATGTATCACCAATAACTGTTAGGTGAGGTGGCATGTAAATCGGTGGGACCGCAGTACCCACTAGAAATCCTAGTCGCGAAGGATTTCCGTTTTCCTACTAGAGGAGTGTAAGGGATTCGAGAAAATAGTGGGAGGTACATCTGTTCTAAAAGACCCTAGAACAAATTAAGATCAAGTACAAAGTCTAACTAGAATCTTTACTCTCTGCAGATCACTATGTCAGCTTCAAATCCTTTGACCCGTATTCTTGAGACCAACCGATTGACTGGAACCAATTACAAGGACTAGCTTAGAAACCTCAAAATTGTTCTGAATTGTGAGAAACTAGGCTACATACTCGAAAGAGATATCCCCAGATTACCAGCACGTCCGACCGCTGATCAACGTGCAACGCATGAAAAGTGGATGGACGATGACATTAAGGTCAAGTGCTACATCATGGCATCCATGTCTAATGAACTCCAATGTCAGTATGAGAATATGAAGACTTCTAGGGACATACTGGCACACCTGCAAGAGTTGTATGGTGAGCAGAGTTGCACAGCTCGTTTTGAAGTGTCCAAGAGGCTCTTCAAAGCAAAGATGCACGAGGGGCAGTCTGTCCATGATCACGGTCTGACTATGATCAAGGATCTAGAGGAGCTTGAGAAGCTCGGTATGAACATGCACAAGGAATTGCAAGTAGATCTGATCCTTCAATTCCTTCCTGATTCATTTGGACAGTTTATAGTAAACTACCACATGAATAAGATTGAATGCACTAAGAATGAACTGTTAAACATGTTGGTAACTGCTGAGGGAGCCTTGAAAGGTTCAAGGGGCAATGTTCTTGCTGCTGAGCTGACTCTGGCTCCAAGAGAAAGTCTACTTGGAAGAAAAAGAAGCCTGCAAAGAAGCAGAAGAAAGACAAGAAGCCAAAGAAGAAAGTTCAAAAGAAAAAGGCTAATGACAAAGGAAAATATTTTCACTGCAATGTTGATGGCCACTGAAAAAGAAACTGTCCTTCATATCTCGAGAGCTTGAAGAACAAGAAGGCTGACACACCTTCGGAAGGTATAGACTTGTTCATAATTGAAACTAATCTAACGGTTTCTTCTACTTCTAGTTGGGTTATAGATTCTGGTTCTAGTGCTCATTTGTGCACTACCATGCAGGGTCTAAAGAAAAGTAGAAGGCTGGCGGAAGGTGCGGTAACCCTTCGGGTTGGCAATGGGACAAAAGTTGCTGTCGTGGCTGTGGGCACCTATCCTCTGCGACGACCGTCTGATTTTAGTTTATTACTTAGAGACTGCTATTATGTACCTGCTGCTAGCAGAAATTTGATTTCTGTTTCATGTCTAGCACAGGATGGTCATATTTTTACTTTTGACAAAGACTGTTGTTCTATTTATTTGAGAAATAAAATAGTTACACGAGGTTTTATGATCGACAGTCTCTATCATTTGCATATGGATGTATCTGTAAATGTGTCTGAGCAAGAAGTGAGTGCCAAAGGATCCAAGAGATTCATGTGAAAGAGTAGATGCCCTACAAGCCAATCGTAATATGTATTGCGAAGGGTTTTTCTTTTGATTTGTCCAAATCATGTACATGATATTTAAATATGAATAAAGGCATTATATTTTATCATATGCTGTTGATTATATTTATGATAAACTCCTTAGATTAGGGCAATGGTTTTAAGACTATGATGAGATCATACTAGTGAGACTTAAAATCCTAAAATCCTAATCTTAAATATTCCCAGTCATTGGTACATTGAGTCGGGGATCAATGATTACCGGAAAGACTGGCATGTCTTATGTATGCTCGATGCAGAGGATGATTGATCTCACAATCATTTGTGTGGAGACACTAATACAAAGATATGGGTGCTCATTAGAAGAATGAGTTCACTGAATTGACCTACAAAGAGAAATCTTATGAAGTCTTACTTACATGTCAAAAGATGATTCTCTTAGTGGGAGTTGTGCAACTGATCCTTTGACCTGAGATCACCATGGTATCTTGTGCACATGAACCTATATTTTGGTTTACACTCATTCATGACAATAAGTTATGTACGAGGTCTTCTGGATATGGTGGATTGTGTACGAAGATTATGAGTAGGTCAACAAGGAATTAATCACTTCTAGTAAGAGAAGATAGCTTCCTATTTATTCTAATCATATGATAATTCAGGAAGCCTTTGATCAAAGCAGAATGAAAATTAGAAAGAGTTTCTAATGTTTCATTATTTGAATTATCATTAAAAGATTGAGAAAAATATGAATATGAAATTGAGTTTGACATATATTCATACTCATATACATATTTGGGATGCAGTTTGATTAAAGGATTGAATTGCATGGTAACTTGCCACTGAAGGGTATTTTTGGTATTTCCACCAAATTCCATATTTTCGGGTAGACATGACACGTTGCTAGACGTCAATCTTGTCTTATAGGTTTGATCGAACTAAAGAGTTTAATTCGATCATCAATTAGAAAGGATTCTAATTGTTAAGTTCGGGTTCGCGCAGTTTGGACTTAAATCGATTAGAAGAGTTCTAATCAAGTTGGGTCAACTCGCACTCACACCTATTGCTGGCTAAGTATGGAACCCAATGGGTCACACACAAGAAAACTTATCAAGGGTCTAATTGGATTAGATCATGTTTGCAAGATAAACATCCTAGCAGGTGTTGCAAACCTTAGCTCCTGATTCGAACTGGATTCGAATCTGATTCGAATTGGATTCGAATCTGATTCTTAATTGATCTAATTTGATTAGATCATATTCTAATATGGGTTAGCCAAGAGTTGGCACCTAAATTGGCTTGATTTGAGTCTAATTGGATTAGATTTGATAAAATATTTAATTTTGACCATTGGATCAACATTTGGATGAAGAGAAGGATCAAATGGATGGCGCCATGGATTAGAGCCATTGGATCTTCATCATGGGATGATGGGAGATCATGATCTCGTGATGGACTTGTGATATTGACTTAGTCAACATCAGATGGCGTGAGAAAGAAGGAAATACGGTGAATTTAGAATGGCGCCTCATGAAGAAGTGCCACTTGGATTGGATAAAGATGACACGTCAGCATATCCTAACTACTTTCCCTTCAACCGCATCATTCTCTCTCTCCTTCTTTCTTATGGCGCCACCAATAAGGGCCTTTGGATCATCATCTAGCCTTGATCAATGGTTGAGAATGCTCCCTATTTTTCATGCGTGAGAAGAAATGAAGAGAGGCATGAGTACGGTGGATTTCATGAAGAGATGCTTAGGGAATGGATAAGGATGAAGCGCCATATCATAAGCACTTCATCTTATCCTAACTACTTCTGATATGCCCTCTCATCAAATGACACATCCCTTGATCTCACGCCCCTCTTCATGCATGAATGGATGGCTACAATGCATCCGTACGCCATCTATAAATAGGGAATGCTCCCGGTGTTTTCAAATCATCGGAAATCAATCCAACTCTCTCTCTCTCATATCCCTTCTTTCTTACATTAGTTTCTTTCTTTCTAACATTGCTTCTAGTGTGTCCTAAGCCAAGATAAGGTGGTCTTCATTAGGACAAAAGGATTAGAAGTGATTTTAGAAGGCTAAAGAAAAATAGAAAGGAAGGAAAGCAAGCCGTTAGAGTTCTTTAGAAGAATTCTGCATTAAGGATCAAAAGTCTTTGGAGCTAAAGTCTTGATCAAGTTTTCGTGTGGATCACCATTGGAGGGCGGACACTTGGACGCCTCATAGAGATTGTACACTTTGGATTAGCGTTTGAGGTATTCTACTAATTCTGCATTTATTTTATATTATTTGATTGTAATCATTAAGGTGATCTAGGCTTAAAAGGGTTTCATGCATAGGGACTTTATTAAGAAAATTTTAAAATCCCTAGCTTCCGCTGCCCATTATGACATGCTAGAACCCTACAGTGGTATCAGAGCTATCCTTAATTGGTTCAATCAAATAATAATGCATGATGTATGATTATTAATTTACTATGAGATAATAATGTCATATGCTTAATGAAATGCTGAAATATATGATTCATATATGATATGATATGTAATAAAATGTCATGATATGAAATTTTCCATATGAAAATATGTTGAAGCATGTTAATTAGTTGCTTATAATTTATACATGCTATGAGATAGCTATGATGCATGATAGCTTATTTTAGATATGTTAAATATATGTTACAATTAAAAAATGTGCTAGAGACTAGTAAGCCCTCAATAAAAATTATATTAAGTCATAGTGTTGAAAAATTTTGAGCTAACCCATTCTAGAACAATTAATCTAATTGGTGTCTAAGGAAAGCACTAAAGGTGGTTACTTAATTAGGACCTTACTCTTTGAGTAAGGGGAGCCTCCCACCTGCTTACCTGGCCAATTGTTTGATTGTCTATTATGGATAAGCTTAATGTTGATATAACACTATTGATAGCCTTCCTTCATACCTCGATATTATTATGTCAAGATCCATGCTAGTTTGTTGTGCTAACACAAAACATGCAATGGGGACTGATGTTATACTGTCTTGGTGCATTAAGATGCTTATGGCATATTTTAATATATTGCCTTGTTGTGTAACCACAAGGGCAATATTATTCGAATATGACTATATGGAAATGAAGGGTTTGACTTAACTAAAATATTATTGTTTGTTGTGCTAACACAAGGCAATAAGTATTTTAAGAGGACAAGATAAAGTTGAGAATTGCATGAGATGCAATTGGAAAGAGTTTCCTACCTTTGAACTCATAAAGGTTTGTTGTGTAACCACAAGGCTTTTTATGATGAATTAGGATCTCAACCCTACTAAGAAAAAATATATTTTCACGTTTATCATAGGAGAGGGCTATGATATTCGATAAAAATAGTCAGAGACAAATTAGATTAAAGTCCTTATCTAGTTGCAAACATGTCATCATGATTGGTCTGCTTATATTAGTTATGTTCTTGCATATGTAGAATTATTAAATGGCTTCTTCACTTTCACTAAGAGGCATCTTAGATGCCAACAAGTTGACCGGACCAAACTATGTGGACTGGTTGAGGAATTTAAAGATAGTACTCACTCAGGAGAAAATTTTCTATATACTTGAAACTCCTGATCTTGGAGATCTAGGGGATGATGCTACAGAAGAGGAGGTTGCCACACATAAGATGTGGAAAAATGACAGTTTGACTGTCAAATGTATCATACTTGCCTCTATGAGCAATGAATTATAGAGGCAACATGAAGGCATGGACACTCAATCCATACTTCTCAATTTAAAAGAGTTGTATGGAGAACAAAGCAGGACTGCTAGGTATGAGATATCTAAGCAGTTGTTCCGTGCTAGAATGAATGAAGGAACTCTAGTGCAAAACCACGTTCTTATGGTTATAGACTTAATCACTAGATTAAGTCAATTAGGTTTTGCTATGGATAGTGAGCTCAGTCAGGATTTGATCCTGCAATCACTGCCTGATTCATTCTCTCAGTTTGTTGTGAACTTTCACATGAACAAGCTGAACACCTCCCTGCCCGAGCTGTAAAATATGCTCAAAACAGCTGAAGGCCATATTAAGAAGGATAAAGGTCCACTCCTTCTTATAGATGGCACTTCTAAAAGAAAATCGGGAAATAAGGGTTCTAAGAAACGATTGAACCCCAAGAGTAGCATCAAAAAGAAAAAAGGAAAGAAAAACTCCGGATCAAGTACCAGTTTTCATTGCGGCAAAGCTGGCCACTGGAAAAGGAATTGCAAGAGTTTTCTTGCAAGTATGAAGACCAATGCAAGAGTTGCATCAAAAGGTATGTTTATGTTACATGCCAACTTGTCATTAAGTTCTTCAAATTCAAATTCATGGGTATTGGATACCGGCTGTGGTTTTCACATTTGCAAATCTTTGCATGGACTACAGAAAATTAAAATTTTGAAGAAAGGTGACTTCGAGCTGTATGGCGCTGGAGGAGAGTCCATCCAGGCTGAAGCTGTTGGAACCTACAACTTGGAGTTACCTTCGAGAGAGCTCCTACAATTAGAAGATTGTTATTATATGCCCAAAATTATCAGAAATGTAATTTCCATTCTTTTGTTGTTAAAGAAAGGATTTGAAATTAATGGAAAGGGCAATGGTTGCTCTATTTATTTTTCTAATAAGCATCTTTGCAATGGCATTATGGAAAATGGTCTTCTTGTTTTATTACTTAATGACAATGTCTTTCATATTAATAAAAGCAATAAAAGAAAGAGAGAGGAAGTAAATAACACCCTTCTTTGGCATTGCCGACTTGGTCACATAAGTGAATCAAGAATCAACAAGTTATACAAAGAAGAGTTCTTTGATCCTTATAATTATGAATCATTAGGAACTTGTGAATCTTGTCTTATGGGTAAAATGACTAAGTCTCCATTCACTGGACATGGAGAAAGGGCAAATGAGTTATTAGGACTTATACACACAGATGTATGTGGTCCTATAACAACTCCAGCTAGAGGTGGATACTCTTACTTCATCACATTCACTGATGATTTATCAAGGTTCGGATATGTGTATCTTATGAAACATAAATCCGAAGCTTTTGATAAGTTTAAAGAGTATCAAAGTATGGTTGAAAAACAAACCGGAAAGTGTATTAAAATCCTTCGATCTGATTGAGGAGGTGAATACCTTTCTAGTGAGTTTTTAAATCATCTTAAAGAAAAGGGTATTCTCTCTGAATGGACACCTCCGTATACGCCACAATTAAATGGTGTAGCTGAACGGAGGAATCGTACTTTATTAGATATGGTACGGTCCATGATGTGCTTTACTGATCTTCCTATTTCCTTCTGGGGTTTTGCCCTAGAGACTGCTGCACTAATATTAAACAGGGTACCTTCTAAGTCTGTACCTAGCACTCCATATGAGATATGGAGAGGAAAGAAGCCTAATCTTAAGTATCTTAAGATATGGGGTTGTCAAGCTTATGTCAAAAGAAATTTTGGACACAAGCTAAGTGCTAGATCAGATAAATATATTTTTGTAGGTTATCCTAAAGATAGTATAGAATACATCTTCTATCATCCTACCGAACAAAAGGTTTTTGTAGGTAGGCATGCCATTTTCTTAGAAAAAGAGTTTATCTTAGAAAAGGGCAAGGATAGAAAAATAGAACTTGAAGAAATTCAAGACCTACAAATAGAAACACAAGAAATTCTTCAACCAGATGTACCCATTGATGAGGTACAACCACAACACACATCTCCTCTCCGAAGGTCAGATAGAGTGCGAAGAGAACCTGAGAGATATGGGTTCATCATTGAAAATGATGAAGCCCACATTGTTCAGAATAATGATCCTCTGACCTATTCGGAAGCTGTCATGAGTAATGACTCTGACAAATGGCTAGAAGCCATGAAATCCGAAATAGATTCTATGTATACCAACCAAGTATGGACTTTGGTTGATGCACCAGAGGGTGTAAACCCTATAGGTTGCAAATGGGTCTATAAGAAAAAGATTGGAGCAGATGGCCAAGTAGAAACCTACAAGGCTAGATTGGTGGCAAAAGGTTTCAGGCAAAAGCAAGGAATTGACTATGATGAAACTTTTTCGCCAGTAGCTATGCTCAAATCTATTCAGATTTTGCTTGCAATAGCTGCATACTATGATTATGAAATCTGGCAGATGGATGTCAAAACCGCCTTCCTTAATGGTTATCTTGAGGAAGAAGTTTACATGACACAGCCAGAAGGATTTGTCTCAAGTAAGAGAGCAAATCAAGTATGCAAGCTTAAGAGATCCATTTATGGATTAAAGCAAGCATCGAGGAGTTAGAACATCCATTTTGATACAACAGTCAAAGAGTTTGGTTTTATCAAAAATGTGGATGAACCATGTATGTACAAGAAGACTAGTGGGAGTGCCATTGTCTTCTTAATATTGTATGTAGATGACATACTGATCATTGGAAATGATATTCCAATGTTACAATCGGTCAAGACTTGGCTGTCAAAAAGCTTTTCCATGAAAGACTTAGGAGAAGCATCCTATATACTTGGTATAAAGATCTATAGGGATAGATCTAAAAGGATGCTAGGCTTGTCCCAGTCTAGGTACATAGATAATGTGCTGAAAAGATTCAGCATGAAAGAAAGTAAAAGAGGTTATTTGCCTATGAGTCATGGCATACGTCTCTCTAAGAAGATGTCTCCTAAGACATCTGAAGAGAGGAATAGAATGAATTCTATTCCCTATGCTTCGGCAGTAGGATCGATTATGTATGCTATGCTATGTACTAGGCCTGATGTTGCTTATGCCTTAGGCATAACAAGTAGATTCCAGGCTGATCCAAGAGAGGATCATTGGATAGCTGTGAAAAATATTCTTAAGTACTTGAGAAGGACTAAAGATATTTTTCTAGTTTATGGAGGATCTGAGTTGAAACTAGAAGGATTTTCTGATTCTAGTTTTCAATCAGATCCAGATGATAGCAAGTCCACTTCAGGGTATGTCTTTACCCTAAATGGTGGTGCAGTGAGCTGGAAGAGTTCCAAACAGCAAACTGTAGCTGACTCAACTACTGAGGCAGAATACATTGCTGTAAGTGAAGCCGCTAAGGAAGCTGTCTGGATGAAGAAGTTCATCTCTGAGTTAGGAGTAGTTCCCGAGATTGCTGGACCAGTCCCAGTTTATTGTGATAACACTGGAGCTGTTGCTCAAGCGAAGGAACCAAGGTCTCATCACAAATCCAAGCACATTCTAAGACGCTTCCATCTTGTTCGAGAGATTGTCGAGAGACAAGACATAGTCATTGAACGAGTAGACACCAAGAACAACCTAGCAGACCCGTTCACTAAAGCTCTACCACAACAGCAGTTCGATCACCACCTCGATTGTATGGGGATAAAATATAAGAGCGATTGGCTTTAGTGCAAGTGGGAGATTGAAAGAGTAGATGCCCTACAAGCCAATCGTAATATGTATTGCGAAGGGTTTTTCTTTTGATTTGTCCAAATCATGTACATGACATTTAAATATGAATAAAGGCATTATATTTTATCATATGCTGTTGATTATATTTATGATAAACTCCTTAGATTAGGGCAATGGTTTTAAGACTATGATGAGATCATACTAGTGAGACTTAAAATCCTAAAATCCTAATCTTAAATATTTCCAGTCATTGGTACATTGAGTCGGGGATCAATGATTACCGGAAAGACTGGCATGTCTTATGTATGCTCGATGCAGAGGATGATTGATCTCACAATCATTTGTGTGGAGACACTAATACAAAGATATGGGTGCTCATTAGAAGAATGAGTTCACTGAATTGACCTACAAAGAGAAATCTTATGAAGTCTTACTTACATGTCAAAAGATGATTCTCTTAGTGGGAGTTGTGCAACTGATCCGTTGACCTGAGATCACCATAGTATCTTGTGCACATGAACCTATGTTTTGGTTTACACTCATTCATGACAATAAGTTATGTACGAGGTCTTCTGGATATGGTGGATTGTGTACGAAGATTATGAGTAGGTCAACAAGGAATTAATCACTTCTAGTAAGAGAAGATAGCATCCTATTTATTCTAATCATATGATAATTCAGGAAGCCTTTGATCAAAGCAGAATGAAAATTAGAAAGAGTTTCTAATGTTTCATTATTTGAATTATCATTAAAAGATTGAGAAAAATATGAATATGAAATTGAGTTTGACATATATTCATACTCATATATATATTTGGGATGCAGTTTGATTAAAGGATTGAATTGCATGGTAACTTGCCACTGAAGGGTATTTTTGGTATTTCCATCCAAATTCCATATTTTCCGGGTAGACATGACACGTTGCTAGACGTCAATCTTGTCTTATAGGTTTGATCGAACTAAAGAGTTTAATTCGATCATCAATTAGAAAGGATTCTAATTGTTAAGTTCGGGTTCGCGCAGTTTGGACTTAAATCGATTAGAAGAGTTCTAATCAAGTTGGGTCAACTCGCACTCACACCTATTGCTGGCTAAGTATGGAACCCAATGGGTCACACACAAGAAAACTTATCAAGGGTCTAATTGGATTAGATCATGTTTGCAAGATAAACATCCTAGCAGGTGTTGCAAACTTTAGCTCCTGATTCGAACTGGATTCGAATCTGATTCGAATTGGATTCGAATCTTGTTGCCCAGAGATGGTCACCCAAGAGGGGGGTGAATTGGGTGTTTTAAAAACTTTTGACTAATTAAAAAATAAAACACACGAATATATGCACTAACGTAAAGAAGGAAGAATGAGAAAGGTCAATCGCAAACACAAGGTTTTATAGTGGTTCGGAGCTTCCACTGCTCCTACATCCACTCCCCAAATCACCTTTGGGAATTTCCACTATAATCCACGATTACAGTACGGTAGTTTTGCGAGTTCACTACCCAACTCGTTGTTTTACACCGGTCTCACAACAAACCCAAAACCCCCAATTTCACTTAGGCTTGGGACTCCTTTTCCTTGTTCCAAGTCCCTTGACTAGAACAAGCACCACAATGAAAGAGTTTACAAAAGAAAATAAAAGCTCTAAAAAGCAAATATAACAATTATGAACAATTGAACCCGGAAGAATCGTTTTGCCGTTGGAAGCGTGGGAGATATTGATTCTTCCGATGTGGAGCGCGTAAGATTGAGTGTGAGCTTTGAATCCCAAGTACACGAGAGTGGTTGAGCTTGAAATCACTTGGGAAGCTTGAAAACACTTGATTTCTTCACTTGAATGCACTCACTCCCTTGAACTTTTCTTTCTTACTTCTCTCTTGAATGATCTAGCTTTGGGTTGGTGAAGAGTTGTTGAGAAGCACTTAAGAGGTCCCTTTTATAGCCCAAAAAGCAAATATAGCCGTTAGAGACAAAGAAAGAAGGATTTGAAATTCAAACCAAACCTGAAAAGCTGTCAGTCGCGTTTCCAGTCGCTCCGGGGACGTCTCCGCTTCAACGGGAGACGTCTCGGCTACAAGATTTTACTTTTTCCATTGTCTGGGGTCGACTCGGCACTTTCAGGGGACGTCTCGGCTTGTTTGCACTTTTTGAATGGGGACGACTCCGCTGATCTGGGGACGACTCCGCTTCTTTATCTCCGAAGAACATGTCCTCTGAAATTTCCTGAGAGAGTCGACTCCGCTCCTTCAGGGGACGTCTCGGGTTGTCTGCACTTTATGCATGGGGACGACTCCGCTGTCTCAGGGTCGACTCCGCTTCCTTATTACCAAAAAACTATTCTCTGGAAAACCCTGAGAGAGCCGTCTCCGCTATCTTGGGGACGACTCGGGAAGTCTCCTTTTTACTTGCGGGGACGACTCGGCTTACTGTGGGGACGTCTCGCGCATATCTCTTGAAAACTGCCTTTCTGCCGCCACTGAGAGAGTCGACTCCGCTACTGAGAGAGTCGACTCCGCTAACGCGGGGACGACTCGGCAGGTGTCGGGGACGTCTCCAAGTGTGCCGGTTCTTCCTGTTTGTGCCAGAGACGTCTCTGAAACTATCTGGAGACGTCTCGGCTGTCCCTGATCTGTTTTCTTTAACTCAAAATATTCTTCAATAAATTCATAAAAATTATGGGAACTTGCCTAGACATTTCTTAACAATATTCTTAATAAAACACATAAATTCCTCAATTAAATTGTTAAGATATAATGAAATTTTACTCTAGTGTTTTGTATTCATCAAAATCTATTAGGGGGTCAACAATCTCCCCCTTTTTGATGATGACAAAACACTGAGTATATGCAAAATTTGAGATTTAAACATATACACAGTATTTGATCAGATGTACAAGTATAATGTTTTGATTAGAACTAGATACAATGTGCATCACTCAAAGTATTCAATTTTCAATTCTTTCCTTGTGCATAAGATTGATCTTTATAGTTCTTAAATGATTTTAGCATATCAATTGAATTTGAATCAAGTTAAAATGAAGTATTGATGCTGAGGATAATTGAAAGCTAGATTCTTTTTGACTTCCCCTTTCTTTTCCAGAAGGGCAATTATCTTAAGGTCAATATTCTTCAATTTTATCTTTTCTAAATCAACTTTGGAGTATGATTATAAATTTTGCATTCCATATTCAATATCCATATATATAACTGCTCCCCCCTTTCAATATCTCTACATTCAATATCTACTCCCCCTTTTTGTCATCAACAATGAAGGGGACAAATTATCTCTATATTCAATATATTCAGTGTTCATTTTACTCCCCCTGTTTCAGATGCTTTGATACGTTGTGCCAAATCTGAATACTTAATGTATGTTATGAGATTCTTATGACACATCAAGAGGCACATTCACATTCATAGAAACACATACATAGAGTTGGCAATGTACACAGTTTTCAAAAGGGATTGTATTCATGTATCATTGTGAACCTTTGAAGTCAGTACATAGTCAAAAAGAAGAAGTCATTACAAGTATTGATTTCTAATACAAAAGTGTTTCAAAATAGCCAAGGATTTACAAAAAGAAGATCCTACAAGATATCCATCATCGGCGACGTTGCTCATGGCCCCTACCAGCTGTATTTTGTTCATAAACTTTACAAGCTGCATCTATGAATGT
This sequence comes from Phoenix dactylifera, assembly GCF_009389715.1. Lineage (NCBI taxonomy): Eukaryota > Viridiplantae > Streptophyta > Magnoliopsida > Arecales > Arecaceae > Phoenix > Phoenix dactylifera. The sequence continues at coordinate 263,791 of NW_024067994.1, forward strand.
ATTGATGGAATCCATGAGGGTCTTAAATTGATCTCCCTGTGACTTGCGGAAACCTGCCACAAGTGCCTCAAACTCTATAGTTGCCATTTCAATTCTTCCTCTGAGTTGGGCAACTAAGGTGCTCACATTGCCATCTGATTTTGTTAGCTCTTTAAGACTCTTGGAAATCCTCTTCAAGCTGTCCTTGAGCTCTAATGATCTGATGGTTTGGGTGGCACCCACACCAATTATTTCTTGTGTTGTAGCTTCAATTTGACTTCTAATATCCTTCATCTCTTGTAGAAGCCCTTCATGTGAAGCTCTGATGGGGGCCAACTCTGTGGAGATCATGGATCTCATCTCCTCCCTCATCTGCTGGCAAATGGCAGATGCTAAGGTGCGCATCTGATCATCTGACAGAAAGGAGGGCCCACTAACTGGAGGAGGTGGTGGCATGGATGTGGAAGGTCCAGCTGAGCTGGAGGGAATATCAGGGATATCCATGTGGCTAGGTGGAGGAGAGTGATGGTCAGACTCATGATGTGGGATCTCAGGCTCTAGGATTTGGGTTTTTCTCTTTGGTACCTTGACCCACGATCCATCTATCTTATGAAATTCCATTCTTCTCATTGTGCCCTCATTGTAATAGTCGGTGTTTCTCAAGGGCTTTGCAGGTTCATTTGTTGGAATGGGAACCTTGAAGTGTTTAAAGATTAAGGTAAAGATCATGCCATAGGGTATACTAAACCTAGAATACCTATGACATAGGGCAATGTAATTTAGCATGAGTCTAGGGAGGTTTAGAGGGATCCCTAGTAGGATGTGGTGCATTATAACTAAGTCTCGCTCCGAAACAAAATCGAAGCGACCGGTTTTAGGAAATAGGACCCGGTTGACAATACTTAAGAGAAGTCTCATCTCTGCATTTAGGTCCTGGGAATTGACAACATCAAGAGGGCCGCAGTCCTCTCTTCCTAAAAGTAAATTTAGGGCTGACTCCCTTTGGGGATGTGAGGTTGGAGCCTCACCGTCCCTAGGAATTTGTAGGACAGTGGATAGGACATCTTCATTGACTTCTACTAATGTCCCTTGGACATATCCAGTGTACCCTAGGTCCCCTAAGGCCATATTGCTAAAAAGTTCTCTAACTAGGCCGGGGTAGGTCAAGGTATTTCGGGTACAAAGGTGCTCCCACCCTTGGGCTCGGAGTCTCTCTCCAATAGAGAACCCCTCATGATCTAAAAAGGAGAAATCTATGTACCTTCCTGTCGTGACTGTGCGATTTGCACAGGAAATAGTCGTGGTTGGCGGAGCAACCGGAGGAGACGGCGCGGAGGGTTCTTCCCGTCGTTCCTCACCGTCGGCCGCTACCCTAGGTCGCCTTCCACGGGTCGTCCTAGCCTTCTTTGGTGCCATGGATGCTAGGGTTTGTGATGTAGAGCAAATGGAGGCTAGGATTTGAGGTGGAGAGCAAATGGAGGCTAGGGTTTTTCGTTTTGGTCGGGAATGAAGGAGAAAGCTCGAGTCGGCTCGAGCGATTTTGACCTATTTAAAAAGCCCTCATTCGGTCCCCGAGACGTCTCCGCGACTAAGGCGAGACGTCTCCCCTGGGGGGACGTCTCTGCGATTTGCCAGAGACGTCTCCGGCACTGAAAAATTTCAGACTGTATTCTATCTTCTCCCAATTTCTGTTAAATCATCCTAATCAACATGATCTCTTTTGATAAACTTAGAGTGAATTTGTTTGTGATCCTCCCCCTTAATGATACATCCTATAATAATTTGATAATGATTTTTGAATTATTAATATTGAAATGAGGAGTGTTTGACCAAATTTCGAATACCTATGAAATAGGCTCTGAAAATATCTCCATGAAGAGTCCAAGGGAGGGTAACCATCCTCCGGAAAGTCAAACAGTTCGTCATTTAGCTTACATGAATTCATGTTTTCACTTATGTTTACCTTGAGGTTGATTACTAGTTTGCGCAGCAAACAATGCAATACAAGTTCAATTCATTTGCTAGGATCATACAAGCTCAAAGCATTCCTTAAGAAATTGAATCTTTCTTTACAAAGGGGCTTTGTAAAGATATCAGCTAATTGATTTTCAGTACATACATATTCAATCATCACATCATTTTTCAGCACATGATCCCTAATAAAATGATGCCTAATCTCTATATGCTTTGACTTAGAGTGTTGGACAGGATTTTTTGTTAAGTTAATTGCACTTGTATTATCACACTTAATTGGTATATTATCCATTTTGATACCGAAGTCTTCAAGTTGTTGCTTAATCCAAAGAACTTGGGCACAACAGCTTCCAGCTGCAATGTACTCAGCCTCAGCTGTGGACAAGGCAACTGAATTTTGTTTCTTGCTAAACCAAGAAACCAAATTAGCATCCAAGAATTGACATGTGCCACTTGTGCTTTTTCTGTCGAGTTTGCACCCGGCAAAATCAGCATCGGAATAAGCAATTAAATTTATGTCAGATTGTTTAGAATACCATAAGCCTACATTAGATGTCCCTACTAGATATCTAAAAATTCTCTTAACAGCTTGCAAGTGTGATTCCTTAGGACATGCTTGGTATCTAGCACACATACAAACACTAAATAATATATCTGGTCTACTAGCAGTAAGGTAAAGTAAAGAGCCTATCATACCTCTATATAATTTGCAGTCTATACTTTTACCTTTTTCATCTTTGTCAAGCTTGCAACTTGAGCCCATGGGTGTGCTGATTTCTTTTGCATCCTTCATCTTGAATTTCTCCAACATTTCTTTGATATACTTGGTCTGACTGATGAAGATGCCTTCCTCTGATTGTTTTATTTGCAGCCCAAGGAAGAAATTGAGCTCACCCATCATGCTCATTTCAAATTCTCCCTGCATAAGCTTGGCAAACTCTTGACAAAGACTATCATTAGTAGCACCAAAAATTATATCATCCACATAAATTTGTACAAGCAATAAGTCACTTCCTTTTCTTTTAATAAAGAGGGTTTTGTCTACGTTTCCTCTCTTAAATTTGTTCTCAATTAGGAAATTACTTAATCTTTCATACCATGCCCTAGGAGCTTGCTTAAGTCCATACAATGCTTTATGCAATTTATACACATAATCTGGATGTAAGTGATTTTCAAAACCTGGAGGTTGTCCTACATAAACTTCCTCCATTAGCCATTTAAAAATGCACTTTTTACATCCATTTGATAGAGTTTAAAATCCATGAAGCATGCATATGTTAAAAGCAGTCTAATAGCCTCTAACCTAGCAACAGGAGCAAAAGTTTCATCAAAATCTATTCCTTCCTCCTGATTATATCCTTTGGCCACTAGCCTAGCTTTATTTCTTATTACTATCCCATCTTCATCTAGTTTATTTCTATATACCCATTTGGTGCCTATAATTGAAACATTAGGGGGTCTTTTCATTAGAGTCCAAACTTCATTTCTTTCGAATTGGTTTAATTCCTCTTGCATAGCATTCATCCAATTATCATCTTTTTCAGCTTCTTCTAGTGATTTAGGCTCTATTTGTGAAACGAAAGCAAGATAATTACTAGTGCTTCTTAAAGAGGATCTAGTTCTTATACCTTGTGACGGATCACCAGGGATTAGATCCTTTGGATGACCATGTGCATACCTCCATTCTTTAGGAAGATCTTGATTTCTTGATGGAGGTTGATCTTCTTCATCTCGCTGATTTGTATCTTCTTTGATCTCATCCTCATGTTGTTTGTCTTGAGTGGAGAGTTCCTTCATTTGGTCTTCAAGTATACCTACATCACCATCTTCTTCTTTTCTAGAAGAATCTCCATTAGTTTCATCAAAGACAACATGAATGGATTCTTCAACAACGAGAGTTCTCTTGTTGAAGACCCTGTATGCTCTACTAGATGAGGAGTAACCTAAGAAGATCCCCTCATCTGATTTAGCACTAAATTTACTGAGATTGTCCGAAAACATGAAAATAACTTATATTTGGTTTCTTACCTTTTATCAACTCATATGGTGTTTTCTTTAAGATGGATCTAACTAAAGCACGATTTAAGATATAACATGAAGTATTTATTGCTTCAGCCCAAAAATACTTTGGTAGATCCGATTCGCACAACATGGTACGAGCCATATCTGCTAGTGTGCGATTCTTCCTTTCTACCACCCCATTTTGTTGGGGTGTCCTAGGTGCCGAGAAGTTGTGATTGATACCATTTTCTTCACAAAATTTTTCAAAATACTGATTTTCAAACTCGGTACCATGATCACTCCTAATTGCTTTTAGTTTAAGATTGAGTTTATTTGAAACCCTATTATGAAACTTGATAAAAGCGGGAAAGGACTCATCTTTGTGTGCAAGAAATGAAACCCATGTAAAACGTGAAAAATCATCAACAATTACAAGACCAAATTTCTTACCCCCTAGACTAGCAGTTCTAGTGGGTCCAAACAAATCCATGTGAATTAGTTCTAAGAGTTTTGATGTTGAAACTATGTTCTTAGACTTGAAAGAACTTCTTGTTTGTTTCCCTAATTGACATGCAGCACAGATTTTATTCTTTTCAAAGTCTATTTTTGGTAGACCTTTGACTAGATCCTTTGTAATTAATTTTGAGATTAAATCCATGCTAGCATGCCCTAACCTACGATGCCATAACCAACTAGTCTCATTGACTTTGGGATTCATGGCTACAAGACATTGGCCATCCTTCATGGTGAGATCATCAAGATCTACCATGTAAACATTTCCATGCCTATGTCATGTGAGTATGATCTCATTGTCAAATGGACTACTAATTATGCATAGTGATGATTCAAATGATACTTTAAAGCCCTTGTCACAAAATTGACTTATACTTAACAAATTATGTTTTAGTCCATTAACTAACAATACATTATCAATAAATGAGGAGGGTGATATGGAGATTTTACCAACACCAATAATTCGGCCTTTAGCATTGTCTCCAAATGTGACTACTCCTCCTTCTTTTGATTCCAAGGTGACGAAGAGACTCTTGTCACTGGTCATATGCCTTGAGCAACCACTATCAAGATACCACATTCTCTTTTTATTCCCGGCTGCAAGGCATACCTGCAAAATGATCATGTGAAGCTCTTAGGTACCCAAGTTTTCTTGGGTCCTTCGTGGTTAGTGTAGTTGGTTCCCTTAGGCACCCATACTTTAGTTATGCTTTTAGCTTTTACAAATGTATTCTTGTTAGTTTGGATTTTTCTTTGAATACAAGAGTAGGCTTTATGTCCATTCTTTCCACAAAGAAAGCATGTTGGTTTTTCAGTTTTTACGTCTTTTGCTTTTACAAAGAAATTCTTTAGATACTTTTGTTGCTCGTTAGTTTTATATCCTAATCCGGCTTTATTAAAAACAGCTCTTTGATTTGAAAGAATAAGATTTAATTTTTCAGAGCTTTGTGTAAATTTTTCAACAATTGGTTTGTATTTATGTATCTCATTCTTAAGATTCAAATTTTCTTTGACTAGTTCTTCCTTATCCTTTTTAAGAGATTCAACATTTTGTGCAAGTGAGGTATTATTATCGAGTAGGGATTTTACTTTTAGATTTAATTCCTTAATTAGTGTTTTTGCCTTTTCATTTTCAATGCTCAGTTTTGAATTTTTGATTTCTAGGTTAGTAGTGTCAATATTTTTAATGCTCTCCTTTTCAATTAATAAGTTTTCAATATTTTCCTTTAGTTTTTGATTGGAGGCTTTTAATTCTTTATTCTTTGCTCCTAACATACTACAATCACCCATAAGTTCTTGAAAAGCCTCATATAATTCTTCTAAAGTAAAATTTATGGTTGGATTTTGACATACCTCGTCGTCTTCGAACGCCATGAAGCATAGATTGGCGGTCTCTTCCTTCTCTTCCTCGGAGGATGATGTGTCACTATCATCCCATGTTGCCTTCAATGCCTTCTTCTTCTTCTTTACAAAATACTTCTTTTGTTGAGGGCATTCGGAACGAATATGTCCCGGTCTCTTGCAATCATAGCATACGATTGGGTCTCTTTCTTTTTTCTTTTCTTTTTTCCCAATCATTTCTCCCTCCAAATTTCTTTCTTGGAAAGGGTTTCTTTCTTCTCATGAATTTTTTAAACTTCCTTACTATTAAACCCAAGTCCTCATCTTGACTTTCTTCTTCACTCTCACTGCTCTCTTCTTCACATACACTTGAGGTAGCCTTGAGTGCGATTGTCTTTTTCTTTGGCAACTCTTCTTCATGCTGCTTCATCGTGAGCTTATGCGTCATCAATGAGCCCAAGAGTTGTTCTAGCCCCAAAGTGTTGAGGTCTTTGGCTTCTACAATCGCCGTGACCTTTGCTTCCCATGCTTTTGGCAGTGACCTGAGAATTTTACTCACAAGTTCGGGGTTAGTGTAAGATTTGCCCAAGCTTTTTAGGCCATTAATAATTTCGGTAAAACGTGTAAACATGCATGTGATGGTTTCATTAGGTTCCATCTTAAACAATTCATATTTGTGAACTAGAATGTTCACTTTGGACTCTTTGACTTGATTTGTACCCTCGTGGGTAACTTCAAGCCTATCCCATATTTTCTTAGCGGAACTACATGTAGAGACTCTATTGAACTCATTTACATCTAAAGAACAAAATAGTGAGTTCATGGCTCTAGAATTGAGTTGAGCCATCCTATCATCATTCTCATCCCAATCCTCCTCAGGTTTGGAAACTCGAATGCCATTAACCACATGTGATGGTTCTTGTGGTCCCTTGACTATAACCCTCCACAAGGCATAGTCTTGTGCTTGAATGAAGATTCTCATTCTAGTCTTCCAATAGGTATAATTTGTCCCATTGAAGAGTGGAGGTCTATTGGTTGCTTACCCCTCGGCAGGAACATTGTTAAAGGGTGTTGCCATTTAGATCTTTGGCTAAGACGGTTAGGTCTTTCAAGAAATACACAGAGCACCCGCTCTGATACCACTTGTTGCCCAGAGATGGTCACCCAAGAGGGGGGTGAATTGGGTGTTTTAAAAACTTTTGACTAATTAAAAAATAAAACACACGAATATATGCACTAACGTAAAGAAGGAAGAATGAGAAAGGTCAATTCGCAAACACAAGGTTTTATAGTGGTTCGGAGCTTCCACTGCTCCTACATCCACTCTCCAAATCACCTTTGGGAATTTCCACTATAATCCACGATTACAGTACGGTAGTTTTGCGAGTTCACTACCCAACTCGTTGTTTTACACCGGTCTCACAACAAACCCAAAACCCCCAATTTCACTTAGGCTTGGGACTCCTTTTCCTTGTTCCAAGTCCCTTGACTGGAACAAGCACCACAATGAAAGAGTTTACAAAAGAAAATAAAAGCTCTAAAAAGCAAATATAACAATTATGAACAATTGAACCCGGAAGAATCGTTTTGCCGTTGGAAGCGTGGGAGATATTGATTCTTCCGATGTGGAGCGCGTAAGATTGAGTGTGAGCTTTGAATCCCAAGTGCACGAGAGTGGTTGAGCTTGAAATCACTTGGGAAGCTTGAAAACACTTGATTTCTTCACTTGAATGCACTCACTCCCCGGCAACGGCGCCAAAATTCTGTTCGTCCTTTCCTGTCTACCTAAAAATACGCTAGACAGATCGTTGTTAGAACCGACGAACAAAAGTTAATTTAATTTTACTCTTACCTTTCCTACTCGAAGAATAGTGGTTGTAAGAGGTCGATCCGCAGGGAGGCGATTGGAGTTGCATAAAAATCAGAACGTTCACTCGGATTTGAAATCGATTTTTGAATGATAAAGAAAAACATTATTATGAGGATGTTGATGGATTCTCTAGTCTACCGAAGAATTTTCTTTATTTAAAAATAATAAAAAGACAAGTATTTAGAAATCAAAGAACATTTATAAATTCATGAAATGTTTAACTATTCAAAGAGAAATTTTGGCATGAATTGAAAAGGATGAAACTAAGAGGATTGAAGCAAACATAAATTTCATAAAAGAAGATTTAATGTATTGCATAAAAGAAATTAAAATTTCAGCATAAATAAAATCTTAAAAGTAAAATTCTCTACCAAAATAAAATTCTCTAAATTTAAAACTTAAAACATTGTTCTCAATACAAACTCAAAACACATTGCTCTCAATTAAAATTCAGAATCAAACAACACATTGCTCGTAATTAAAATAAAACTAAACAATAAACATTGCTCTTAAAAATAAGACTAAACATGAAAAGAAAAAGAAAAGGAATAAAAAAAAACAAAACAAAACACTATGCTCTGTTTGAAAACAGAGCATGAACACTCTTTTCTTCTTCCCCGAACCAGCCGATGGCCTCTTTCCTTCTTCTTCTTTGGACCCGATCCCAGCCGAGCTCCTCCTTTGGTTCCCACCCCAACTGAGCACACCCTGTTTCTTTGCCTCAACCCAGCACCGAGCTCCTCCTCCCCTCTTCCCTTCTTCCTGCCTTCTTCCCCCTTTTATAGCCCTTGGAGACGCGTTGGGGACGAGCTGGTAGCGACGGTGATTGCGGAGCGCTGGGAACGTTGATCACGGAGCTCGGACGCGGTGCGGGATCGCCGGATCACGGAAGAGGGGCTGGGGCTTCCTTCTTCGGGTGCCGGTTTGGAAGCTAGATCGACGGGGAGGAGGATCCGTGGATCACGGAGGATTTGGAGACGAGCGAGCTGGGATTTGGGCGCTGCTGGCACGGTGCTTGAATGCGATCTGAGGCGGGATTACGGGGAGGAGGCTGGGATTTGGGGAAGAATCACGGGCGGAAGGCATAGATGGAAGGTTCACCGCGTGATACACTGGGGATCTAATCGCGAGATCCTTGGGGAAGAGTTTTTGGTTGATCCGGTTGGGACGCGGCATGGACTGGCACGCTGAAGCGGAAGGTAGGCGATGGGATTCGGATCGCGGAAGAATCACGGGCGGAAGGAGCTGGGACTCGGGAAGATTGATCCGGCTGGAAGCTGAGATCTTGGGGAGAATCCGATCATGGCCACGGTGCTGCCTTGCTGGAAGGGGGAATTTGATGCGGCTTGCTTATCTGGGAGTCTTGGAAGAGGTGCCATGGGACCGCTCCTGGGATTTTCCTTGCTGGGAGGGATCTGATCAGGATCATTGGATGCGGACATGGAGATGCTCGCGATGTTGTGTTGTATCGCGGGATGAAGTCAGGCAGGCCCTGGAAGATGACTTGAACTCGGGCTGCCGGGCATTGGGCTCAATCCTAATGTTAATTGGTTTCTTGGATTACTGCACTCAAACACAAATACCACGTTAATTAGTTAATTTTATTATTAATGATTAGCTAAAATACTAATTAAAATAGTCTGACGATTGCACTTTTGTGCTCTCATCACACCCCCCAACCAGCTTATTGCTAGTCTCTAGCGATTTAGTGCGACAATGATAAAATGAGAGCGCAAAAGTTTTATTTATTATATATATATATAAATATACATGAACTAAGATAAATACTCACTTTCGTAGAGCATTACGATTGCACTTAGCACGTGCAACAAGCCGTTAAACCCCTAGGTTACCCCAGTGGACGAGTGTTGTCTCGTGAGGGTTTGCAGTGAAGTTACCCACAAACTTCAATCCCAAAATAAAATTTGGTTTATGAAATGAAAGTCTAATTTCAAGTAAATGACTGATAAGAATTTCAAAAGCACACAAGGTTTTAATTACTAAGTAGCCCAATTTCTAGGTTAGTATGCAATTTAAGTTGAAGTTATTAAGTTTTCCGTTAGGAAGTTGTAAGACTTATTTATACTTGAGTGCTCAGTGAAGTTTGGACCATGCACAAGCTAAGGTTTTGGATCTCCAAAATATCGCTAATATTAGTAGTTTCCAAGAATTGGTCGGACAAGACCTATTTGCTGATTCAAAATCATCTTTTCTGCAGGATTTCGAGAGCTGTGGATGTTTACTTTAATACCTCATGGGCTTTATATATAATATTCCAGTTTACTCGAATTTTTACAACGACGGCTTTCACACTATTGTCTTTTTTTAAGGTCAATATACATTTTTTTTGTTTTTCATTTTTTTTTCTTCTCTCTTTTTTTTTTCTTTTTTTTTTTGAAAGAGAAATGATAATGTATATATTGTGCACTTTTACTCCTGTGATGATTCCTCCATGTAGCGAGCAATTAGTCGACAATTCTCACACCAGTTGGCACGAGGTGTCGGGCATCAAGACTCCCCTACGGACCTATGCTCGGGTTTCCTCATCACAAGCCCGCTGACCTTTGACAATAGGTAGCCCTTTTCGATGTACCTGACTAAATCCTTTTTTTTTTCTTTTTTTTTTTTTTGGATCAGAAAAAGATGGTTCATCAGGATTCGAGATTGCTACCATATTCTCAACACAATGTCGAACCTATACCTTAGAAAGTGCAGGCCAGATGTGTTGTGAAATTCAAAGTACTAATTAGCTTACAACTCACTAAAAGGAACTTAATAAAAAGAACTCACTTTGCACTACTTCCAACTAGTCATTGGGCTCTTAGATTTTATATACCTTGTGTGTTGTAAATTTTTTTTTTTTCAAAAATTTTACCTAAAAACTCTTTTTTTTTAATTTTTATAAAAACTCTTTTTTTTTAATTTTTATAAAATTTCAAATGCTTAAAAAATACCCCCAAACCTAAATCTAACATTGTCCTCAATGTTAAAGAAAATTTAAAGCAGTAAGAGGACAGAGGAGAAGTTACCTGATATGGGTAGGTAAATTGAAAATTGGGGTAAAATTCCCCAAACCTGCATGTTAGTAATTTTTTTTTTTTTTTATAGAAGATATTCATATGTTGGGTTGCCTCCCAAGAACGCTAAGTTTTATGTCTTCAGCCAGACAATTATAATTCATTCATGATACACAGGATCGGTCAGAAGTGTCTCCTCGACTTCTGGCCTCAAATACTCAAGGTATGGTTTTAAACGATGTCCATTAACTTGAAATGACCTACCATCTTTAGTATTGCATATTACTACCGCACCATGCGGATGTACTTTCTCTACCGTGTATGGGCCAGTCCAGCGGGATTTAAGTTTTCCAGAGAATAGATGTAATCGAGAATCATATAAGAGAACTTTTTGTCCTTGGTAAAACTCTTTACGAGTAATCATTTTATCATGCATGACTTTCATACGATCCTTGTACTTCTTAACACACTCGTAAGCATCGTTCCTAATTTCTTCAAGCTCGTCAAGCTGAAGCTTTCTATGTTCTCCCGCCTTGTCGAGATCGAAATTTAAGCGTTTGATTGCCCAATAGGCCTTGTGTTCTAACTCGACAGGTAAATGGCAAGCCTTGCCATAGACAATCCTGTATGGGGACATTCCAATTGGTGTTTTGTAGGCCGTACGATATGCCCACAATGCATCTGTTAACCTAAGGGACCAATCCTTTCGAGATGGATTGACAGTTTTCTCAAGGATGGTCTTGATTTCTCTGTTGGAAATCTCAACTTGTCCACTCGTTTGTGGATGATATGGTGTACCGACCTTATGGGTGATGTTGTACTTCCTAGCAAGGGCTTTAAAAATTCTATTGCAAAAATGTTTCCCCCCATCACTAATGATAGCACGAGGGGTGCCAAAGCGAGCGAAGACAGACTCCTTAAGAAACTTGATCACTACTTTGTGATCATTGGTCTTACACGCGATAGCCTCAATCCACTTAGATACATAGTCAACAGCTAGGAGTATGTACTGGTGCCCAAATGACATAGGAAAAGGACCCATAAAATCAATACCCCAAACATCAAAGATTTCTACAATTAAGATTGGGTTCAGGGGCATCTCATTTTTTCTTGAAATTTTTCCTAGTCTTTGACATCGGTCACATGATTTGCAATACTCGTGTGAGTCGTGAAATAGTGTGGGCCAATAGAATCCGCACTGCAAGACCTTTGCAGCCGTCTTTTTACCACTGAAATGACCACCACAAGCGTGGTCATGACAAAAGGAAAGGACATTCCTTTGATCGTGTTCAGGGATGCATCGTCTGATGATTTGATCAGGACAGTATTTGAACAGGTATGGTTCATCCCAAAAATACCACTTCACACGAGCTAGGAAGCGAAATTGTTCCTGTTTGGTCCAAGAGCTGGGCATTTGTTCAGTAACAAGGTAGTTGACTATGTCAGCATACCATGGAACATTGGTGTGGGAAATCATCATTAGTTGTTCATCCGGAAAAGTTTCGGACACAGGTAAGGATTCCGCAGATGACTCAACAATCAGTCTGGACAAGTGGTCAGCTACTACATTTTCAGATCCCTTTTTATCTCGAATTTCGAGATCAAATTCTTGGAGCAATAGGATCCAACGAATGAGCCTCGCCTTAGCATCCTTCTTTGTGAGAAGGTACTTAAGGGCGGCATGATCAGAATAAATAAGGACCTTGGATCCTATTAGATAGGGACGAAATTTGTCTAGAGCAAAGACAACAGCCAACAACTCTTTTTCAGTGGTAGAATAGTTAAGTTGAGCATCATTCAGAGTTTTGCTCGCATAGTGAATCACATGGGGAAGCTTCCCCACTCGCTGACCTAGGACGGCACCTATTGCATAATCGGATGCGTCACACATGATTTCAAATGGCAGACTCCAATCAGGGGACCTTATGATGGGTGCTGAGGTTAGTTCAGACTTTAGTCTTTCGAAAGCAGTTATACAAATTGGCGAAAAATTAAAAGTAGCATCCTTCGCCAACAAATCGCATAAGGGTTTCGACAATTTACTGAAATCCTTGATAAAGCGGCGGTAAAAACCCGCATGCCCTAAAAAGGATCTGACTTCCCTAACAGTCTTAGGAGGTGGCAATTTAGCAATTAATTCTACTTTGGCCTTATCCACCTCAATTCCTCTTTGTGACACAATGTGTCCCAAAACAATACCTGATTCTACCATGAAATGACACTTCTCCCAGTTAAGAACTAAGTTTTTCTGTTTACAGCGTTCTACAACAAGTGTCAAGTGGTGTAGGCATTCCTCAAAATTAGATCCAAATACAGAAAAATCATCCATGAAAACTTCTAAAAATTTCTCCACCATGTCGGAGAAAATACTCATCATACACCGTTGGAATGTAGCTGGTGCATTGCATAGCCCAAAAGGCATGCGACGATAGGCAAAAGTACCATAAGGACAGGTGAATGTGGTTTTCTCTTGATCCTCACGTGCGATAGGGACTTGGTTATATCCAGAATAACCATCGAGGAAACAGTAATGGGAGTGGCCAGCTAGCCGTTCTAGCATTTGATCGATGAAGGGTAGAGGAAAGTGGTCTTTCCTAGTCATGGCATTAAGCTTCCTATAGTCGATGCATACTCGCCATCCCGTCTGGACTCGAGTAGGGACTAACTCATTGTGATCATTTTTCACCACAGTGATGCCAGACTTTTTAGGTACGACTTGAACTGGGCTTACCCACTGACTATCAGAAATAGGATATATAATCCCTGCATCTAAAAGCTTGATGACCTCGGCTCGAACTACGTCCTTCATGATTGGATTAAGTCGCCTTTGTGGTTCTCTAGAAATTTTTGCATCTTCTTCTAGATGGATTTTATGTTGGACCACAGAAGGACTAATCCCCTTAATATCAGCTATAGACCAACCGATAGCTTCCTGATTCTTCCGAAGGATACTTAACAGCTTCTCTTCCTGTTCTTTAGTTAGATTCGATGCAATTATAACAGGTAAGGTCTTGTTTTCTCCAAGAAATGCATACTTCAAGTTTTCGGGAAGGTCTTTAAGTTCTAGTTGTGGAGGTTTGACATTGGATGACACTAGCTGAGATTCTGAAATAGGCAATGATTCAAACTTGGTGGCCCATCTGCTAGTATCCATCACTGGAATGGAATCTAACAATGCATTAACCTCTTGACTTGACACACAATCTTGACCAAAATTAGCCAAACATCTTTCTAATGGGTCAGAATAACTCGATTCTTCAAAAGAACTGCTAATTATATTCTCAATCATGTGAATTTCTTCCAAATCGTCCATCTCAGTTGACTGACTACTACTATGAAAAACATTGAGCTGGACAGTCATGTTCCCAAAGGCTAGAGTCATTATTCCATTTCGGCAACTAATCACAGCATTTGAAGTGGCCAAAAATGGTCTACCTAGGATCACCGGGATGTGACTTTCTGGATTTTTTACTGGTTCAGTTTCAAGGACTACAAAATCCACAGGGTAGTAGAATTCATTAACTTTTACAATCACATCCTCCACAATTCCTTTGGGATACTTCACAGTCCTATCTGCTAATGACAAGGTAATGTTTGTGGGTTTTAATTCCCCCAAACCTAGTTCGGTGTAGACAGAATAGGGTAATAGGTTTACACTTGCTCCTAAGTCTAATAGGGCTCTCCGAATGATGGTTTCTCCTATTTTAATTTCAACAGTGGGGCAACCAGGGTCCTTGTATTTTGGGGCAATCTGCTGTTGAATAAGAGATGAGGCTTGTGCAGCCATCACAGCTTGCCTAGGAATACTGGTTTTCCTTTTTACCGTGGTTAGGTCTTTTAAAAATTTTGTATAGGAGGGGATCTGTCTGATGGCATCTAGGAAGGGTAAATTTATCTGGACATTTTTAAAGACTTCCATGATTTCATCGTACTGAGATTTTTTCTTTGAGTCTTGTAGTCTACTAGGAAAGGGAGCCTTAGGTGTGTAAGTTTCTATTGGTTTCTCCTTTATTCCTTGTGTTCCCTGTTCTTGTGTCTTTTTCTGGGTGGGGTTTGGCTCATGCTTTTCTTCTTTTTCTTGCACAGGAAGTTGGACCTTGTTGTCCACTTGCTTGCCAGACCGTAAGGTGGTAATTGCCTGGACTTCATGGTTCTGGTTTCCATTAGAATCAATCTGATACTGACCTATCTGACCTTGATTTTGTTGTCTACTAGGGTTAGGCACTGGTTGACTAGGTAGTTCACCTTTCTTCCTATCCCCTAGAGAGTTAGCTATTTGGCTCAGACTAACCTCAAGTTTTGCAATTGCTTGCGCATGGAATTGGTTAGTCTGGGCTTGGGCTGTATTGGTCTGTTGTTGTTGCTTGATAAAATCTTGTTGTTGTTTCATCATATTAGCCATCATGGTTTCTAATTGTGAAGGTTGCTGTGGGATAGGGGCATTATAAGGCGGTACAGATGGAACCAAAGGTTGGTTCATTTGTGGTGGACCTATCCTGGGGAAGTTGTTCTGAAAACCTGGTGGACCACCTTGATGCTGAATAGGTTCATTTTGCTTGTATGAGAAATTTGGGTGGAACCTATTATCAGGGTGGTAAACTGGGCTGAATGAGTTGGGAGTGGGCTTCTTAAAGGCACTATATGAATTTAGAGCATTTGCTTGCTCGGCCTTTATGGTGGGTAAACTAGGACAACACTCCACTAGATGCTCAGAACTGTTACACAAGATACATAAACTTTGTAACTCATGATCCACTTTCATGATGGGATTTAACTCTTTATATGAACTTGAGCTAGTGGAAACAGTGAAAGCATCAAACTTTTTGCTTAAGTTGTTCATTCCAGTCACCAGATTGGACATGACATTTTTGAGTTCTGGGTCTGCTTTCATTTCATAATTACCCGATTTTCTAGACCCGGACTCATCTCTATTTACTTCCTCACCATAGCTACTCCAATTTTGGGCGTTCTCGGCTAAGTCAACAAGAAATTCATAGGCTTGATCCGGGGTTTGGTTCATGAACCTACCCTTGTGCATGGACTCAATCATGTTTCTATGTGCTGGAGGTAGTCCTTTATAAAAGAAATGGACCAGATCAGCCTTATCAAGCCCATGGTGTGGGCATTTGACCAACAAGTCATGGAATCTTTCCCAAAGTTGGGAAAATTCCTCCTCAGATTTTCCTCTAAAAGTTCTGATTGCATCCTTAATTTTTTCAGTTTTTACCATGGGATAGAACTTAGCCATGAACTTCCTAGATAGTTGTTCCCATGATGTGATGGAATTCGAAGCTAGGGAATACAACCATGCAGCAGCACGATCCTCTAAAGTCATGGGAAACAACCTTAATTTAATACCCTCTTCATCTAAGTTTTGATTTCTAAACGTTTGACAGATTGTCAGAAATTTGTTTAGATGAATGTAGGGTTGTTCACTCTCGAACCCATGAAACTTGGGTAACATGTTTATTGTTGCAGCCCGAATCTCGAATTGGGCTGCATTATTAATTGGTAATACTATGCAAGTAGGGGGACTAGCGGATGCGGGTGCAAACAATTCATTCAGGGTTCTAATATGTTCACCCATTGTAGAGATCGACGGTTGGTTTACAGTTCGCAGGTTATGATGAAAAGTTCTGTCAATCTCAGGATCAAATGGGGTTAATTTATCCCTTAATGATCTTCTACCATGCATACATTATCAATAACTTAATTAGACTCGACTCCTAAACGAAATCTTAAAAGAAAAGAAGGGCTAGACACAGCTGACCACAACCAACACCACACAACAATTTGATCCTATTAGTCTTAAAACTAAGTGAGGTTTAGTAGCTTCTTAAATCTAGTTGCACAGAGACTTATCAGGTTAAAAAGTTCCTGAAATTCTCTCTAGATTAGACAGCTCCTAATCTCCCTTTCAGATTAAGCTTGAGCTTACCAGTTAAGTGATCCAGTAACCAGTGACCAGGAAAGTCCCGGGGTGTGCGGTGGTGCCAGAAGGGATACACCGATACCACAATACCCGTAACAGTTCTCACTGTTGTAAAACTTTCCTAGACATCACCAATTACTAAATCCTCACTGGAGTGGCTTTCAGCCGCTTCTTTCCAAGAGCCTAATTTGAGCTCGAAAACCCTAAGGCCAACGTCTAATTTGATTTTAATTTAATTTGGCTTAGGATAAGTATGCAAGGTGGTGATTTTTGGGCTAAGGACAGGTAATGACTTCCCGACCTTATCTTTTTAATGGGTTTTGCCCTTAATTACTTTATGCAAATGCTTAATACTAAATGCAGCAAATAATCAATATTTTTTTAAAGTTTATGCAATGTCATTAGGTTGTGTTGATTAAATGAGCAATCAATAAAATTTTTTCTTTTTATTTTTTTTTTTTATATTATTTTTTTTGTTTTAATTAAATTGTTTTCTTTTTAAACTTCAAATTTCGAATCTCAGAATTCAAATTTTGAATTTAGAAAATTTTTGAATTTTTTGAAAAAATTTTTTTTATTAAATTTTTTTTTATTTTTTTTTTTAATTTTTTTTTATTTTTTTTTAAATTTCGAATTTCAAATTTCAGAATTTAATAACTACGAAATTATTAACTAGAAATTATCAAAATAAAAAAAAATTAATAAAAAAAAATAAAAACTTACTACCGGAGTGCGTTCACTCCGGGCATCCAAAATCCAATTTGATCTTCGTGACCGTTCTTGCTTCTCGATTTGCCTCCCCGGCAACGGCGCCAAAATTCTGTTCGTCCTTTCCTGTCTACCTAAAAATACGCTAGACAGATCGTTGTTAGAACCGACGAACAAAAGTTAATTTAATTTTACTCTTACCTTTCCTACTCGAAGAATAGTGGTTGTAAGAGGTCGATCCGCAGGGAGGCGATTGGAGTTGCATAAAAATCAGAACGTTCACTCGGATTTGAAATCGATTTTTGAATGATAAAGAAAAACATTATTATGAGGATGTTGATGGATTCTCTAGTCTACCGAAGAATTTTCTTTATTTAAAAATAATAAAAAGACAAGTATTTAGAAATCAAAGAACATTTATAAATTCATGAAATGTTTAACTATTCAAAGAGAAATTTTGGCATGAATTGAAAAGGATGAAACTAAGAGGATTGAAGCAAACATAAATTTCATAAAAGAAGATTTAATGTATTGCATAAAAGAAATTAAAATTTCAGCATAAATAAAATCTTAAAAGTAAAATTCTCTACCAAAATAAAATTCTCTAAATTTA
Organism: Phoenix dactylifera; assembly: GCF_009389715.1. NCBI lineage: Eukaryota > Viridiplantae > Streptophyta > Magnoliopsida > Arecales > Arecaceae > Phoenix > Phoenix dactylifera. The sequence goes on from NW_024067994.1 coordinate 281,739, forward strand.
AAACTTAAAACATTGTTCTCAATACAAACTCAAAACACATTGCTCTCAATTAAAATTCAGAATCAAACAACACATTGCTCGTAATTAAAATAAAACTAAACAATAAACATTGCTCTTAAAAATAAGACTAAACATGAAAAGAAAAAGAAAAGGAATAAAAAAAAACAAAACAAAACACTATGCTCTGTTTGAAAACAGAGCATGAACACTCTTTTCTTCTTCCCCGAACCAGCCGATGGCCTCTTTCCTTCTTCTTCTTTGGACCCGATCCCAGCCGAGCTCCTCCTTTGGTTCCCACCCCAACTGAGCACACCCTGTTTCTTTGCCTCAACCCAGCACCGAGCTCCTCCTCCCCTCTTCCCTTCTTCCTGCCTTCGTCCCCCTTTTATAGCCCTTGGAGACGCGTTGGGGACGAGCTGGTAGCGACGGTGATTGCGGAGCGCTGGGAACGTTGATCACGGAGCTCGGACGCGGTGCGGGATCGCCGGATCACGGAAGAGGGGCTGGGGCTTCCTTCTTCGGGTGCCGGTTTGGAAGCTAGATCGACGGGGAGGAGGATCCGTGGATCACGGAGGATTTGGAGACGAGCGAGCTGGGATTTGGGCGCTGCTGGCACGGTGCTTGAATGCGATCTGAGGCGGGATTACGGGGAGGAGGCTGGGATTTGGGGAAGAATCACGGGCGGAAGGCATAGATGGAAGGTTCACCGCGTGATACACTGGGGATCTAATCGCGAGATCCTTGGGGAAGAGTTTTTGGTTGATCCGGTTGGGACGCGGCATGGACTGGCACGCTGAAGCGGAAGGTAGGCGATGGGATTCGGATCGCGGAAGAATCACGGGCGGAAGGAGCTGGGACTCGGGAAGATTGATCCGGCTGGAAGCTGAGATCTTGGGGAGAATCCGATCATGGCCACGGTGCTGCCTTGCTGGAAGGGGGAATTTGATGCGGCTTGCTTATCTGGGAGTCTTGGAAGAGGTGCCATGGGACCGCTCCTGGGATTTTCCTTGCTGGGAGGGATCTGATCAGGATCATTGGATGCGGACATGGAGATGCTCGCGATGTTGTGTTGTATCGCGGGATGAAGTCAGGCAGGCCCTGGAAGATGACTTGAACTCGGGCTGCCGGGCATTGGGCTCAATCCTAATGTTAATTGGTTTCTTGGATTACTGCACTCAAACACAAATACCACGTTAATTAGTTAATTTTATTATTAATGATTAGCTAAAATACTAATTAAAATAGTCTGACGATTGCACTTTTGTGCTCTCATCACACTCACTCCCTTGAACTTTTTTTTCTTACTTCTCTCTTGAATGATCTAGCTTTGGGTTGGTGAAGAGTTGTTGAGAAGCACTTAAGAGGTCCCTTTTATAGCCCAAAAAGCAAATATAGCCGTTAGAGACAAAGAAAGAAGGATTTGAAATTCAAACCAAACCTGAAAAGCTGTCAGTCGCGTTCCAGTCGCTCCGGGGACGTCTCCGCTTCAACGGGAGACGTCTCGGCTACAAGATTTTACTTTTTCCATTGTCTGGGGTCGACTCGGCACTTTCAGGGGACGTCTCGGCTTGTTTGCACTTTTTGAATGGGGACGACTCCGCTGATCTGGGGACGACTCCGCTTCTTTATCTCCGAAGAACATGTCCTCTGAAATTTTCTGAGAGAGTCGACTCCGCTCCTTCAGGGGACGTCTCGGGTTGTCTGCACTTTATGCATGGGGACGACTCCGCTGTCTCAGGGTCGACTCCGCTTCCTTATTACCAAAAAACTATTCTCTGGAAAACCCTGAGAGAGCCGTCTCCGCTATCTTGGGGACGACTCGGGAAGTCTCCTTTTTACTTGCGGGGACGACTCGGCTTACTGTGGGGACGTCTCGCGCATATCTCTTGAAAACTGTCTTTCTGCCGCCACTGAGAGAGTCGACTCCGCTACTGAGAGAGTCGACTCCGCTAACGCGGGGACGACTTGGCAGGTGTCGGGGACGTCTCCAAGTGTGCCGGTTCTTCCTGTTTGTGCCAGAGACGTCTCTGAAACTATCTGGAGACGTCTCGGCTGTCCCTGATCTATTTTCTTTAACTCAAAATATTCTTCAATAAATTCATAAAAATTATGGGAACTTGCCTAGATATTTCTTAACAATATTCTTAATAAAACACATGAATTCCTCAATTAAATTGTTAAGATATAATGGAATTTTACTCTAGTGTTTTGTATTCATCAAAATCTATTAGGGGGTCAGCAAATCTGATTCTTAATTGATCTAATTTGATTAGATCATATTCTAATATGGGTTAGCCAAGAGTTGGCACCTAAATTGGCTTGATTTGAGTCTAATTGGATTAGATTTGATAAAACATTTAATTTTGACCGTTGGATCAACATTTAGATGAAGAGAAGGATCAAATGGATGGCGCCATGGATTAGAGCCATTGGATCTTCATCATGGGATGATGGGAGATCATGATCTCGTGATGGACTTGTGATATTGACTTAGTCAACATCAGATGGCGTGAGAAAGAAGGGAATACGGTGAATTTAGAATGGCGCCTCATGAAGAAGTGCCACTTGGATTGGATAAAGATGACACGTCAGCATATCCTAACTACTTTCCCTTCAACCGCATCATTCTCTCTCTCCTTCTTTCTTATGGCGCCACCAATAAGGGCCTTTGGATCATCATCTAGCCTTGATCAATGGTTGAGAATGCTCCCTATTTTTCATGCGTGAGAAGAAATGAAGAGAGGCATGAGTACGGTGGATTTCATGAAGAGATGCTTAGGGAATGGATAAGGATGAAGCGCCATATCATAAGCACTTCATCTTATCCTAACTACTTCTGATATGCCCTCTCATCAAATGACACATCCCTTGATCTCACGCCCCTCTTCATGCATGAATGGATGGCTACAATGCATCCGTACGCCATCTATAAATAAGGAATGCTCCCGGTGTTTTCAAATCATCGGAAATCAATCCAACTCTCTCTCTCTCATATCCCTTCTTTCTTACATTAGTTTCTTTCTTTCTAACATTGCTTCTAGTGTGTCCTAAGCCAAGACAAGGTGGTCTTCATTAGGACAAAAGGATTAGAAGTGATTTTAGAAGGCTAAAGAAAAATAGAAAGGAAGGAAAGCAAGCCGTTAGAGTTCTTTAGAAGAATTCTGCATTAAGGATCAAAAGTCTTTGGAGCTAAAGTCTTGATCAAGTTTTCGTGTGGATCACCATTGGAGGGCGGACACTTGGACGCCTCGTAGAGATTGTACACTTTGGATTAGCATTTGAGGTATTCTACTAATTCTATATTTATTTTATATTATTTGATTGTAATCATTAAGGTGATCTAGGCTTAAAAGGGTTTCATGCATAGGGACTTTATTAAGAAAATTTTAAAATCTCTAGCTTCCGCTGCCCATTATGACATGCTAGAACCCTACACCATGGATGAGATAAACCAAAAGTATTTGTGGCACCTCAGGTTTGGCCATATTGGAGAGGACAGAATGAACAAAATAGATAAAGATGGGCTTCTCGGCTCATTGACTTTTGAGTCATATCCAGTTTGCGAGTCCTGTCTTCAAGAAAAAATAGCTAGAATGCCCTTTGTAGGACATGGGGAGAGGACCACTGAAATACTTACCCTGATACATACAGATGTGTGTGGCCCATTCGATGTGCTAGCCAGAGGTCGTTGTTCATACTTTATTTTCTTTATCGATGATTATTCACGGTATGGATATGTGTATCTAATGAGACACAAATCTGAATCTTTTGAAAAGTTCAAGGAGTTCAGAAATGAAGTAGAAAAATAAATTGGAAAATTCCTTAAGGCTCTTCGATCAGATCGAGGAGGAGAATACCTTAGTGGAGAATTTCGGAACTATCTCAAGAAGAATGGCATAGTCTCACAATGGACTCCTCCAGGTACACCTCAACTCAACAGGGTGTCAGAAAGGAGAAATCAGACTCTATTGGATATGGTCTGATCCATGATAAGCTTCACTAATTTACCTATGTTTCTTTAGGGAGATGCCTTACTTACCGTAATTTATTTATTGAATAAAGTTTCCTCTAAATCCGTTCCTACCACACCGTATGAGATATGGCATGGTAAGAAACCAAGTCTCGGTCATCTCAAGATTTGGGGATGTCCGGCCCACGTCAAGCGACTACAGGCGGACAAGCTAGAGGCTAGAACCATACGTGCTCGTTTTATAGGATATCCTAAAGAGTCATTAGGATATAATTTTTACATCTCAGAGGATCACAATGTGTTTGTGAGCCGACATGCCATCTTCTTGGAAAAACAGTTTATCCTTGATAGAGGCAGTGGGAGAAAAATTAAGTATGAAGAGAAAGTCTCTGAAAAGCAACAAGTCATGGATCCTATAGAACCCTTTCATACAGAGCCAGTACACGTAGTTCCTCCACCTCGCAGATCTAGTAGGGTCTTCTATCCTCCTGATAGATACTTAGGTATGCTTGAAGAGGATACTAAGGAAATGTTCCTCATGGGAGATAGGGAACACATACAGGATCCCAAAACCTACGACGAGGCGATATCAGATATCGATTCCGAGAAATGGTTGGAAGCTATGAAGTCAGAGTTAGACTCCATGTATTCCAACCAAGTCTAGACTTTAGTAGATCCACCAGAAGGTATTGTACCTATTGGATGCAAATGGATCTACAAAAGGAAGATAGGTTCGGATGAAAAGGTAGAGACCTATAAAGCAAGGCTAGTAGCGAAAGGATATAGTCAGCGCGAAGGCATTGACTATCAGGAGACTTTTTCACCTGTAGCCATGCTGAAATCCATCCGAACATTGCTTGCCATTGCAGCATTTCATGATTATGAAATTTGGCAGATGGATGTGAAAACTGCTTTCCTAAATGGATATCTTGATGAAGATATCTATATGGAGCAGCCTTTGGGTTTCACTTCCAGTGAAGGAGATGATCGGTTCTTTCAATTTTGAAAATAAACCACGCAATAGCACGTATCCTGTAGGATAGTGATTACGGGTGTCGGTCCACAGGGATTGAAGAATAAGTTATTTGTTTTCTGTTAAAAGTAAATCAAGAAGAAGAATTTGCTAACTTGATTTAACTAAATTAATTCAAAGGGCATAAGCTAGAGTAAAAAGAATTTTAAGTTATTGATTAATGAGAGCTAAAAGTAAGATGAATGCAATAGTAGGAATATTTTATGGGAAGAGATGTTTAGGGTTAGAATCCACCGATGGATTTGTAAATATGATGCTTTCAATGATTTAGATGCATGTATGATCTGATTGCTCTTAACTACAAGTTAGGGCAATCATACAAAAAGTTGAAATCTAACCCACAATGAGTCATCTAAGCCTGGTACAAACCATCTTCTCTAAGGATAGGCATGGTCTGTCCTATTTAGCATGATTCATCTGATGATTAATTTCTCAAAGATAAATTTGGTAGTTGCATAATAATTTCCTCCAAACCATAGGTATTGAATTCGATTTCGATAAACTATATTAATTCATGCAGAGGCTTTCTACAAGATAGACGTCTTACACAAATTAAACAAGACATTTCAAGATCATAATTTCATTAAATATGCAACTGTCTTACAATGCTAAAAATCAAAGAAATGCAACATAAATACTCATCCACGGCTTCATCAAACCCCTAAACCGAGGTTTAGCTGCTCATAGTGGCCGGAAGTCCTCCCATCTTCATAAAAAAATTACTCTTCGCTCCCTTCCGCTCCCAGCCTCTCTCTCTTCTCTCTTTTTTTTTTTTATTTCTTCTTCTCCCGAACAGAGCCTCCTCTGTTCTTCAAACCGTCGCCTCCCCCCCCATTTTTCTCTCTTCTTCGTCTTCCTCTTATAGATCGCCGAAGACCAGCGATGGATCCCGAGAGAGGAGGAGGGCGTGATGCTGGGAGAATGGTTGGATCTCGGGCGAAGATGGGGATGGAGCTTGAATCGGGTGCCGATCCGGAAGGAGCTAGGTTACCGGCTGTTTGAATGCAGTCGGCTGGGATCACGGTGAAGGCTGAATCATAGGGATTGGAGCTGGGAATCGATGGGATCTCTTCTTGGAACGAATCCGGGTGAAGCTCGGGATGGCTGGAATGCTTGGAGGAAATGGCTGATTTCCGACTGCTGGGAGGTAGAACGGGCGGCGAATGGCACGCGGTTGATGCGGCTGGCACGGAGCTGATGCGGTGGTACTGGATCTCGGCTGAAGACGTGGGATCGACGGGAGGAGCTGGACGAGCCGATCACGGACGGCTGGGCAGACGATGATCGCGGAGAAGTCTGAATCACAGAGATTTGATGGCGGAGGAGCTGGGATGCGATGCTGTCTCGGATGCTCGGAATGGCAGCCGTGCGGAGGCACTGGTCACGGCATGGAGCTGGAAATTCGGAAGAGGAGATGGCATGAACGCGGTGGGCACGCGGTTGGAAAGGGCAGGGGGGCGCTCTGTGAGGCGGGATCACGGGAAGGATAGATAGCGGGAGGAAGGAGATAAACAGTGAAACAATTTTATTTATTTTTTTATTATATTATTTCTTTTTTCGTAACACTGTTCATATGAACAGTGAATCCAGTGATTCTTCCTGAAATTAATTTTATTATATTCATTATTTTCTTCTTTTATTTTAAATTTATAAATTTTTATATGAAAGCAGGTAAGGAATTGGTTGGGAATTGACTTTGGATTTGAGGTGGGTCATGATCGTTGATTTGGTTGAACTTACTCTCGAGCCCAATGTCGTTTAAATTTAATTCTTGCTAAACAGCTTCAGACCGGACTCAACAAGGCTAAAAGCAGGACCGTGACTTAATAAAAAGTGTTAATCAAACCTTTTTCCTCATACAAGAATAATTATCTAATCAGGACCAAAACCTATTTAATCATAGCCTTAGCTTGATTACAACTCCATCAGGTTACTAAACCGGGTCAACACAATCTCCTCCTTATATGTTTTCATGAAAGATTACAACCAGGAGAGAGACAAGTTCAGAGTCTGTTTTGAGAAAAGAATTATTTATCTCTTACTATATTTTAAATTTATTTCAATGTTTATTCAATTTTATGGTAAAGTATGTATTTATCAATTTAAGAACATTGATAAGTGCTATGAAAAGATAACTAAATTATAAATTATTCAGCACTTATCACACCCCCAAACCTATATTTTGCTAGTCCTCGAGCAAAATAAAACTAGAAAAGAAGAATTCTAACTCACTTTCGCAGGTATCGCGGTTACATTTACCATATGTAACAAGGCTTTAAACCCCTAGGTTACCCTAGTGGACGAGTTATAGTCTCGTGAGGATTTTCAGTGAAGATACCCACAGACTTCAATAAATCATTTATTATTATTGTTATTATTAAATTTTTTTTTTGAAAGTTTTTTTTTCTTTTTTTTTTTTAGATCGATTGATCTATGAAGTGAAAATCAAATTCCAAATGCATACTAGTAAAGAATTTCAAAAACTTTTTTTTATTATTATTATTAAAATCTAATTTATGATACATAAATGATATGAATTTCAAAACACACACGATTTTATTTACTAGGTCAGCCCAAATCCTAGGTCAAAATGTAATTCAAGTTGAGGTCATTAAGTTTCCGTTAGGGAGTTGTAAGACTTATTTATACTGGAGTGCTCAGTGAAATCTGTATTAGATGTATGCCCTAGAAGCCAATCTGGCTGACACATTGTTAATTCTAGGGACATAATTTTGTATTATGTCCAAAGGCACCTTTTCATTCATATTGTTTATGTGTCTATGAATCGTCCAAGAAATTAATAAGATGATGATGCATATTCTCAAGAGTTGAGAATTTGAGCCATGTATCATTGGTGATTAATTTCTAAATGCTCCTGATCAATGGATCATCACGAGGACGGGATTGATCCGAATC